>NC_056727.1:896744690-896799690 GCF_019279795.1 Protopterus annectens | reverse complement strand
ATCATGCAATGAAGAACAAACACATTAATGTTTACTCATGACACATGCCAGCAGACAGCGCCTGTCATGGCATAACAGAACCACAGTAAACAATGTCATGTAATGTACTATAGTCACCCTGTGTATCAGACATGAATTTGCATGTCCCTGCATCGATGGTATGGATGGCAGGGATGTGGCACAGGTATCATTACATGCACAGGGTGTGGTATGGGGGTGATAGGGACCTAGGCTGTGAAAAACAGCTGACATCTTGTGTGGGAGTCAGGAAGGGGTGCTGGTCAGCTGGGCCATGGATAGGTACTGCATGTTTGTGTTTGTTGGTGTCCTGCATATGACACTGATGCATGCATGTGTGCATGTGCACAGTCAAGCCATGTGGTAGCCCTACACCTAGGTATGTTGGACAGTAGTGGACCGTACATGGCAGACTGGACAGTTCACCATCTCTGGCCATGAACTTGGGAAATGGCATTGCCAGGAGTGTCACTGGCACCCCATGACCAGGCAGACGCAGTACTAGTTGCTGGCAGTGACTGGTGTCTGCTGGGCCCATGTCCCTCACGGGACCACCCTCGACCATGTGCCCATGGCCTGCTACATCGTGATGTAGACAGCACCCTCCGTTCTGTAGTGCTGGAGGTACTGCCACTTCGGGAGTGTGAGTGTCCATGGCCACGTGACCTCTCAGCAGATGTTGTTGCTGACCTACGGCCATGTGTCCGATGCTCTACTCCAGCCAAATATTCTAGCACAATGTGCAGTCAAGGAATGACAATGTCTCACCTCCACCGTCTGTCCACTACATCATTATATCAATGCATGGTGTCACCAATGTTGTGGAGGGAGTCACCGATGGCCGACAGTGATGCAGCCATGATCCTGAGCATCCATCTGGTGTTGTGTTCGGAATGTGCCTGTGCCACCACGATGGACCAAAACATGCATCAGATGACCCGTGAAGTGATGCCTGTGAAAGGTGGTGGATGGGCAGCATTCCTCCTTGGAGCACCCCTGTCAATCTGCCTGTGTGGGACCTCATCAGCTTTCTGGCTATGGATAGTGTCAACACTCACTAATGCCATTGTTGCCACACTCTCCTGTTTGATGCCACCACACTCTGACTCTCTGATATCTGTGGCCACAGGAACTGCATATGTTTGGGAATATTGACTGTGTGGGGGATAATGGGGGAGGAAGTGAGATGTCATCCATTGGGATAGGTTCAGCCCCCAACAGCTCCACCTGTACCTCACTATGGCCACCATCATCATTAGAGTCTGAAGAGACACTGACATCAGGTTGTGAAGGGGACACTCAAAACCCCATGGTCACCTGTGAGGAGGAAGACAAAATATGGACAGTGCTACCAGCGCTGTTATGTATAGTGATCCACACACACACACACACACACACACACACACACACACACACACACACACACACACACACACACACACACACATATATATACAGGTGAGGTGCCACAACTGCATTACACATACCACAACCTATTTCTGACCCCATGCACAACACACAAGCAGACTACAACATACACAGACAAAACAGGCCCTTTATAACATGCACTGCAGCTACATCCAGTGACTGTTGCCACTACTATACACTTGTGAGATAAGCAATATGTCAGTTTATGAGATAGACCTACACATAACACAACAGTGCACCTGTCTTTCACATACTATCACCCCTGTATAGCAGATTGCATAGACCTTGATAAACATAAGTGAACATATGTGACAGCTCCCTACACCTGGGTATGTTGGACAGTAGTGGACCGTGCATGGCAGACTGGACAGTTCACCATCTCTGGCCATAAACTTGGGAAATGGCATTGCCAGGAGTGTCACTGGCACCCCCATGTGATTACTGATGCTATGCACATCATTTAACCCCTCCAAAAGTGAACATACAAGTATTGAACTCTGGCTAAGCATATCATATGTATCTTCAGCAAACTGGCAGCATGTAACAATCCTAGTGTATATATGTTCCATAATAAAACACTATCACATTCACCAGGTATGGGACGTTGGACTCCGGCCACACCTGATGTACCTATGAAAATGTGAGGGAGAGGTATTGTTAGCAATACAACATGTGGCATTGCCACAGGATAATATGCGGGTATATGAACATATACAGTAGGTACTGTGATTGTGCATATATGAAAATATACAGTAGGTACTGGGATACTGCCTACATTACTGACATTTTGAGTATATGTGCACAAGTGTGCATTACAAGGAAATCCCCCACCCCAATGCAGATTGCCCTGGTATCTGTGTACTGGTATGCAGAGGCTGCCACAGTGACTGCTACAGTATTACAGTGATGAACACAGGAGGCTTACCTGGATGCTCCTCTGCTGTGGATGCTGTGGCACCCACCTCCATGACCTATGGGGTGATGGATGTTTGGGAGCTAGTGGCTGACCCCAGGTTCCCCAGGAATTCCTCTGTGGCTGAGAGTGGTTGTACTACTGCAGGCCCTCCACCAGTGGCAACATGGTCCCTGGCCACAGCAGCAGCCCTTTGCTGTGCAGCATTTAACATATCAGTCGCCTGGTGTCAGACCTGCTCATAGCTTCTGTCTTGGTGCCCGACCTAGTTGACAGCTGTGACAAGGTCAGTCCACATTGCTGCATGTTGGTCCTGAGTTAGGAGACTCCTGGACAACAGGATGCAGTGATGCAGTCTGAGGCCATCTATGATCACCTTGTTTTTGGAAGCTTAGAATGGTGGTTGCCTCCGTCTATAAATCCTTACTGAAACACAAGCAGAGGGGAACGCATCACAGGACCACATATGTTGCTATCCACTATGTACAGACCTTGCACATCCTGACTGGCCTGCACTATGCACTGGTAGCTCACACATCATACCTCATCATCTATCAACACAGTTATGTATTTAGCTATCAGCACCATAGTAACAATACTGGGTATGTACCTGTGTGCCATGATAGTGTGCTGTATGTCTCCACTTCCATCACTGCCATTTACTGTGTTGTGTCCCCTTTGAGCAATGTCCCAGTACTATGTCATACAGCCAGTGTCTGACACATAAATGTGTGTTAGAAGAAGTATATGGTGACAGTCCAGCAACATCCATGTGCCACAATGACAGACAGCAATGCAAATGTGCTGGAGGGTATAATCCTTGTAGGTGTCCTATGACTCCAGTACACAGACATTTGTTGAATGTGTACATGTGCCTGATATATGTGGTCCCTGTGGCAGACACATGTAGCTGATTGGCAAATGGTTGGACAGTAATTGATGGTTGTGCTCAGAATGTGCAAGACCTGGTTGTCACACATCAGAATCCCCCAAACACTGTTATGCTACAGTAATATCTGTTACTGTATTCATGCCCTTACTTTGTATGCTCAATATGTACACTATGTTGCTGATGTAAGGCCTGTGCCCCCCCCACTAATGATGGTTATGAGCTGATGTCCTGCTGTAGCTGGTTACCAGGTATGCTAGCCACTGCAGTCATGCAATGGGATATGAATGTTCTCAACACAGTGACCTAGCCAGAGTACATCAGGGAACAGTCAGGGACACCTGTACAATTTCCTTAGTATTCCTTTGTGACATTCACAGACTGAGGGGTGCTGCATGACAGTGCAGCATGTGCAATGCTAGCTGTGTCCACCCTTACATACTGTCACTATGTCTAACACACACATTCCAGTACCATTCGTACAGGGGCAAATCATTGTAGGCGGGAGTGAGAGGGCCAGAGCTGTGATCTAAGGCACAGCAGACACAGTTGTAAGGTTTGCCTGTAGCTGTTGGACAGCACCTTATCACTATCATGTCATTCCCACAGATGTACAAGTGTACTGTAGTAATCCCTATACCCCATAACTACAGCCTCCCATCTGCGTTGCATTATATAGTGACTTGTATTACATACCTGGTAGAGTGATGTACTCCTTTTATGCTGGAATCCTGAGATAAATCCTTCTGGGTTCACAGTCTGTCTTGGTATAGCAAGTTACAGACCCGTATACCATTGGCAGCTGCTTGCCTATTGTAGGTAATGCTCAGTAACAGGTGATTGCCTGTGCACCAATCCATGGCTCAGATCTACTAATTGCATCCAGAACAGCTGGGATGCACTTTCATCAGCCAATGACATGACACAACAGTGACATATTTAAGGCCTACATGTAGCCCCTTTCCTAGGCTTTCAGATGGACATTACTGAGGTGCGGAGACTACAGCATCGCAGAGGGGAGGTACAAATGCTGTCAACTGTTGGGGATTATGTGTTATGTCCACAGTTGTTCATGCTGTGTTTGGCCATTGTCAAATGACTGTCAGATTATCTGGCAGTTCAGTGTTAAACAATGTTGGTGGAGGTCAGTAAGGGTGAGGACATATGTGGGTGTCATACGTCATACCCATCAGAATATGTATGCTGCTGCAGTAGCTGCTGGTGTATCAGCTTTACATGTTTGTAGAGGCAGACTGTGACACATGTCCCTGTCACCTGACCTTTGCCCCCCAACCCTTTATGTATGGGGGCATACCTCTCAACTGCACAGGTTGTCACAGAATGTGCAGATATTTGCCTCATATTTTGAATCCCTTCTTCATACAGTTGTGGTTTTCAGGCAAATTAGTGGCAAACTATTAAAGACTGAAGTTAGAAAATAATGACAGACATTTGAGTGTCAGACTTCATACTGTTCAGAAAATTCATGCCACTGCAAAACCTGTTATGCTATCAACTTTCTAAGTTTGTGAGAACAATATTTTAAAATGCCCCTAGTTTTGGGCCTTTGCCCCATGTTTATTTATGGCTTTGCCCATATTTCCTACTCTAAGAGGTTGATAGGTATCTGTGGGTATTGTGTATGTGTGTCTCTTGTTCCAGGGGGTTCTGAGGTATGGTACATATGTAGCAGGTAGATGAACATACTGCTGCATATGTTGGATGCTGCAGCTGCTGTTTTTTTGTGTAGTACTCATAGAGGGGAATGTGAACACTTTTGAGGTCAGCCAGCTGTATGCGTCACTGAGAGGGCAATTTCATCTCTGTCGCTGCAGCAGAGCCAGGGTGAGGGTAGCCTTGACAGTCCAGTGGAGGCATGTGCGTAGGGTACATATGTTATGTAACATTGCCGATCAGAGAGTAATAGGTGACATATTGGTGGGCTATACAAATATGTGCAGTGTGTCCCTACCTACAGGATAGCAGTTAGTTCAGTAGCAGCCACCAGTTTTGGTTAAAATTGCATAACCTAGTCATTATTTGCTGTATTCACAAGAATTTAAATGAAGTACAGCACACTAGATTTGGAACTTAGGACTGTGGGTGGCAAACTGTACAGCATGCTAGGGATTTAATAGACTGAGCTACTGAGTCGGTACTGCAGCAGGTGTATCTGTAAGATATATGTGCATGCATACAGTCTGTTACACAGGATTGGCATTCGCATGTCTGTTCGGCTGGGCATGAAGTGTGACACTGACATGTCTGTCATGGTTTTCTAAGTGCAATCTGTACTGACTTGCCAGCACTGTAGCACACAGAAATGGTTTTGTGATATCTGTGCCCAAACTTGGTGGCACAACTATGGACATTCTGCAACAGTCTGTGCAGTCGACAGCTACACCTGCTATCACAGGCCTCACGTACATCCATCATTATTTATTTGGCTGTATACTGGTTTGGTGTCTGCATCACAGTCCCAAGTACACTGGCAATTTACCCATTATATATACATGCATTATGTCATTGGCAATCAGGATATGTGTATGGAAACACATGCTGTATGACAGAGCTGGGTGGTCTAGTGGGCTAATGCCCTGTACTGTAACTGACAAGGGTCTGGGCTCAAGACATGGCAGGGATGCTTTTTCTGCAGATGTGCCTAACACTGTCAGAAAGACAGAAAAAGCAGTTTTAAGCATTTTTGCTTAAACCTGCTCTAATTTCAAAAAAAAAAGAAAAGAAAAAAGAGGTGATAGAAAAGTGGTAAAATGGGGGCAAGCAGGGGGAAAAACATACTGAAAGGCAGGTAGGGATGTGCAGGACCGGTGTGGGAAAGGACCATAGCTTTCCATTTCTTCTACAGCAACAGCTGTGCATGTTTTAGTGAATTTGGAATTTAAAGCCTCACATCCCAGGGAGAGGGGATGAGGATGACAAAATTGTGTTGATTAAGTCATGAAATGATTGATTGTTGTCCAGTGGACATCGGTGCAAAATGGAGAGCTAAGTATTGGGTGATGTTTTTTTTTTTTTGTGAGACCGACACCCTTTTATTTTTTACGAGAGAGTGGAATGTTGGGGAAGGGATATAGGTATGCGTGGGGAGGTAAGTTGGGTAGGAAAGTTTGCATTTGCAAACAGACAAGACAGCATACAGGGGTGGTGTGTAACACATGGGGGGCTAAACAACTTAGACAGGGAGGGTGTTGTGGAATCAGAGAGCCATGTGGCCTAGACGGCGGCAGTGAGACTGAGCTCCCCACCCATGGGCAGTCAACACTGGGTGCCGAGGCCACCTTTCCCCACCAGGTTCACCAGTCTGTCTTAAATCCAGTGCAGGCATCCTTCATAGCCTCAGTGCATGATCCTGCACACCACCCCTTGGTAGCTCTTGCTGGGTGACAACCCCCCTCCACCCCTGCTCCCAGGGGGGATGGGCTCCATCCTCTGAGGTGGTTCCAACAGTAGGTGTTGCAGGGTGAGCAGAGCGGGCTCCGCCAGGTTGGGTCCCAGATGTGCTAGGACCCGGTGCCATGGCCGGCTGAGGTAGGGTAGACAGTTCAGCTGGAACTGACCTACCCAGTTGAGCTATGGTGTTGAGGTATTTCAAACTGTATAGGTTAGTAATGAACAGAATGTTTAGTCAGTAATAACAGCATGCCAGAAAGTTGCAAATAACCCAGTAACATAAAATTGCATAGCATGTGGAACAGAACCATAAGTGAGATAAATGTCAGGATAGTAATAGCATGCCAGCAACAGTTACGGCATAAGGCCAAAAAAATAGGTAATTCAATAAAGTATGTTAGTATGCAACCATTGTAATACCTAACAGTAATAAAACACAAAGCCCAATATAACAGTTTGAGAACAACATATGGCAATAGTAAACCATACCTGATGTATTACAATAATAATTTATGATGCAGATAAGGGGTGGGGGAGAGAGCAAGGCAGTCCATTACTACTTGTATAGGCTATACTGTTTGCAACAGTACTCTAGTATACTCTAAAGGTCTGCCCTTACTTTCTGTATACAAGTGCTCAATAGCTTCTATAGCACGTACATACTTCTCAAGCTATCCACATGGGACAGTATGGGCCAAGCTGTAACACCTACAGGTACACACCTGCAGGGGACTATTACATGTCAGAGGGACATGTATGACTTCCAATATATACTGTGGACTGATGTAGTGTGACTGTGCTATTGACCTAACAAATGTTGAGGATGGATCTGTGACCGAGGGATTAGGCAACAATGATGACAGTCTGTGACAGCACATCACTTGAGAGACATGTATTGTGCACAGTACAGAGAGTTTATGATGATCATGCCTTCCTTTGGCAGGCATGGGGTTAGACTATCAGCATACCTTTACAGACACACCAGGCATACAGCCATACCAAGATAACACATTATTTCTTTATTAATTATTAGTAGTATTGCGCTTGTTGCCTTTCTTTTCTGACATCTTATCACATTCTTGAGCAATGCTGTTAGCAGTCTATGACATCTGAACACACATTTTATTAACCCATACTAAGGGCTACTGCTGCCATTTACCTGGTGGGGAGAACATCTGTTAAAATTACGTAACTGATTAAATAATATTTAGTAGTGGTTGTCGCTGGATTTGAACTATGATCTGGGTGTTGTAAAATATACAGCACACCTAGCATTTATCAAACTGAACTACTGAGCCAGTATTATGTACTGATTGACTGTTATTTGGCTAAAGCTCAACTGGTAATGAAATATGACCTGGTAATAGAAGTAGAGTGTTATACAAGACTGCAGTAACACTTTTACACACATGCATGAGATTCATGCATGACAGAGATAGTATGTGAACTGTGCATTAATACATGGAATGTAGATGTAGACAATTAACCCCCAGTGAATGGAAATATCTGTGATGTATACAAAACATATAGATGGGCTGGGTTGGCTAGCTGACCAATATACAGGCACAGATGGTATATTTGCAGTCTATAGCTATTACAGTTTCATACTTGCCTGCAGCAGCGTACCTAAAAGCAGGAATGCATATAGCTGAAATGCAATGGTTAAAACAAGACAATCCTGAGATACACAATATACATTGGCATTCCTATTAATGCTTCAGATCTTAGTGCAAAGCAAATATCATAATGCATTATATCTTGTAGTAGAGCTCCACATCTACAGTTTAACAGAAAACTCTTTATTAGCTAATCTTCAGACTCTTAGTGGTATTCTTTGTGGTTTTACTTCACAGCAGATGTTATATTCAATCTCATGACCACCAGCCGAAAATACACACATACTGCACAACACAACTTTATAAGGGGTGACTTCCTGCAGTAATTGCTATATATTCCAGGCTTTATTGAAGAACAATTCATATACTGTGGGTGTTGCACTAAAGCTGTAATTCCACAATTAATGCAGTAGAAACATTTATTGCCTTAACATTATTAATGCAGTAGATATTTTATTTCCTTGACATGTATTAATGCAGTAGATGCTTTATTACCTTGACATTATCAGGTGTCATGCTTTCATCTTTATTAAACTGTACCTGACATTACTCACTTATGTCAGTCCAGTTCTATGGCCACAATCATTGCAGTACAATTACAACTGAATATAGCTAATGGCAGTTATTAATTCTGACTCCTTCTTGCTTATATGCCTATAGATTACAAGAAGCATCTGTACTCACCACATTCATGGCGCAACCTGGCCAGGTGCCCTGCATGGGCCTCTAGATTGTGAGCTCTCTCCTCATCAGTAGGGAGAGAAGCACAGCATTATGCATACCTGTCTATAACACATTCAGAGTAGGTTTTGGTAACACACTGATGACAGTACTTACAAACTTGTGAGGCATTCCCATCTCTTGCATCCTGGACCCAGATGTCCAGAAGTCCCCTCTTCCACCACTTCAGATCATCATAATGATGATGGACTTGCTCACCTGTGCAGGGGATACCAGTTGCACTGGTGACATCATGTGCCAGCCGGTCCCAGGCCTCTGACATACTTCAAACCCTGGTACAGACCCTGCAGCAGCCAGATGTTATGGTCTTTAATGAGGAGTCCAACCATGACCCTGGACTCTAGAACACCTCACTGCTGTGCCCAGAAGCATGCATCCTCTCCAACTCATGCCATAGTGCCTGCCAAGTTCAAACTCCAACAGGTTATGGCTGTATTCCCACCTGTTGCACTTAAATAAGTCTGTTTTCCCACTCTTTACTGCCATTGGGCCTTTTTTAAAATGTGGCACATTGCTTAACACTGCACAAACCTGCTAAGTTTAGCTGAGCAGTGCTTTAACTGGCAATGCTTAGCAGAGCTCAGCAGTGCACAAACCCACTTAGCTGGGCTGAGCACTGCTTAAACGGGGATTGCTTAACAGTGCTTCACACCACTTCACAGCGTGAAAACCAGCTAAGCACTGCTAAAACATTCCAAGTTTAAGCAGTGTTTGGGAAGGCTTAGCTGTGCTTAGCAGGGCTTATCTTGGCACAGCAAAGCAAGATTTAATATGCTGTACTGGCAGCATAAATGACTAATAACATGCCTGTATGCAAGCAAGGGTTTATAAATACTTCTGATACTTTGTATTTGCAACATACATGCTTAAGAACCTGTCTGCGTATTCATACAAATGTCACTCATGGCTTAATAGTATGTCTCATAATTGTGTATTTGCAAAATATATTTAATAAACTGTCTGCATAATCACACATTTAATCGAGAGTTAAAATAAGTCTCATAATGTGTATTTACAGAATAACCTGTCTGTGTATTTTAACCCTGCACCTACTGCACCTGAGGCCAACTAATGATTCAGCTGCCTGCTCATCTGAAATGGTGTTATACTTTAACAAATATCTCTCCAATATGTTTAAGCACCACTGAGCACCAAGTCACAACAGGCAAACCCGCTCAGCTATGCTTAAACTTGCCTTTGTTTTCATAATTAAATGTATCCGGTTTCCATTTTTAGATGTCTGGCATGTGTCCATTGCTAAGCACCGCACCATGCAAACATGAATAAATTATTAAAAAAAAATTAAATATTTGCACTTTTTATTACATTGATGGGGTGTGTTACTCATCTTCGGACACAGTAACACACACTCTACACTGATTCAAAAATTGTGATACACAGCTCTCCCTCAGTAGCGTGCCTTCTTTAGTATGCAAGGCACAGTGCCCAAGGGGTTCTGCATACACAGCTACAGTAACTTCTGTGCAGGCCTTCCACTATACCTACATGGATTTTATTAAATCCCCAGGTATATCTTTACATCTGATTGTTTACATAAATGTATGTGGCATAACTTTTGTCATCAAAGTTGCCTGCTATCATGATCTGTTTTAAAGCTCTGCATTTGCTAATTAAGAACTGATGAACAACTGAATTCAATAACTTTTTAACTACTAATAGAAAAGTAAAAGAGCTGTATGCTACAAATATGACCAATTGTAGATATTTACATGTTAACGCTTATTCATAGTACCTCATTATAATTTTTCTTTAAAAGATTTATGCATGTTTGCATATTAAAATGAAACAACAATTCTTATTTCTGTCTCAACTATTGTATGAATGCCTGAAAAACAACCATGATTACAAAAGTATCAAATATGAATGCTATATTTTTAGCGCACAGTTTATTATTAACTGTTTAAGGTATTAATTTATTTGTGTTTCAGCATGATAGGTAATACAAAAAGATATGAAATCATCTTACAAATTTCCTTGAATTGTGTAACTGATGACACAGATACAGTTCTGTATGGCTTTGTAATATATTTTATTACCATTCTGCCTTGGATGTGATTTTTTTAACTGATGCTAAAACACTAGTAATTTAAAGGTTGAATGCACATTAAAGCAACTACTGTGATAGACCTCGGAGAAAAAATATCACAACAATCAGTAATGAGTCCACCTGAAACTAAACTCTATAAAGAAAAATTGTAAAATCACAAATGTAGTAAAAAAGGAAATTAGTATATTGTGAAAAGAAAAAAAAATGAAAATAAATGCCCAAACTACAGAACAGAAATAAAGTGGACACATACCTTCACAAGATAATCAAATGTTAAATGCAAATGATATAGAGGCTACTTAAATGCACAAATTAATATTTATGCGTAAAACCAGAATACTTAAATCTAAGACAGCTCTAAATGATATATACAAAATCAGTTCAGTTTTGCAAAATACATTTATATTAAGTTTTATGTGTAAATAAGCCAAAAATTGCAAGTGACAGAAAATGGCATACAAATCTTACATGAGCTATTGAATGCTACAGGAAGTTTAAGGCAAAAATGAAAAGCACTGAATGTAAACCATGAAATCGGCATAACAAATATTTTAAAATAACTAACTCATATAACAGATAGCACAAATATATGGGTATACAATGAAATGCCAACTTTAAGGGAATGTTTCCTTTTTCCTTGTTTTTTTTTCCCCCCGGGGGCAAGCATCCCACTACCTAGTGATGTGAGTGGCAAGCCACAACCCTACACTTATATCAATTCCACAGAAACACCAACTCAAAGAAGGGAGAAATCTTCCCTAAACTGTAAACCATTGCAGGCTCACAATTAGAAACCACACCAGCAATGATTTCCTTTGGGAAACATCATTCAATATTACTTCATTTGTATTTTTTTTCGTCCTGTGCGCTATTGACACTCAAGCAATTTCACATCAAGATTGTGTAAGGAATCCCAAATATTTAATACCAATTTCAAGAAATAGCTGCTAGCCAACAAGTAGCAACATCAAAAGAAACAACACGTAAACAAGACAGAAAGTACATCAACTGGTTATTTAACAGCTGCTGGAAGAATATTGAGGTAAAAAATTAATTTACTTTTGACAAATCAAATTCTTCTTACTGATGTGGATATTGTGACACCCTCCTCACTTCCATGCATTGTAGTCCTATATTATGTAGCAAATATTGCTTTCCAATTTACTTCTAAAGCTCTGTATCTGTATGCATATGTATATGATAATATGTATATGATAATATGTATATGCATATATATATCTATATATTTATATCATCTGTATAATCTGCATCATCTGTATTTGTATATTTATGTCTCTATCTGTATAAATATTGAGATTCATATCTGTTTAAATATTTGATATCTGCACACACACACACACACACACACACACACACACACACACACACACACACACACACACACATACACACACACACACACACGCGCACGCGCACACACACACACACGCACATTCACTTATATAATGAATAATTGACATGTGAAATGATCAACACACAAAAGATTGAAAAAAAACCTGCTGACCATTCATTATATTGAAAGCAGAAAATATTGACATATCGACACTCAGTGCATTGAAAAAGGAACACAAATTTTCTATCCAGATGTACTACCAATGACCTGACTACAGGAAGCTCAAATGCTAATAGTTTTATGGGAAGGACTTTTTGCAGATAAGCTGCATGTTAGGGTTGGAACGCATTGCTAAGGTGGCAGTGGGACTTCGACCATTCATTTTTTAGGTTGCCCTTGTTCACTGGGAGTTGAAGCTTTGCAGTTTCTTTATCATTTATGTATTTCAATTTTGTCACAAACACTTGGACTGATGATGACATTTATGCAAATCTTTACAATGGCCGTTATTGTGTTTACTCTTGTGGAGTATGAATGATGATTTACATTTATTTTAAAATGCAGCAGAAGAAGTTAACAGATCATGGTTTCCTCAGTTTCTTACCTCAGTTTAAAAATAGCAGAATACACTGTTTATTTCATGTAATGATGTTTCCTTGAAAGTATAGTTACTATTTTTCTTAAATCAGTCAGATCATATTGCTAGTTCAATATGTTGTCTTTACCTACTTCCAGACAACATGCCAGGTTGCCTGACTTATCAGTATCAAATCTGGCCTATCTGAACATGTAATTAATATCTTTATTCCAATTCTGTTCACAAGTTACATTTTTAAGCCTGGAAGATAGCCGTTGTAATGCTGTTACACAAGGGTGTCCAACAGACCTTAGTAACTATAGACCCCTCAGTTACATTAGCTTATTTTTAAATTTCATTAATCTAGCCATTCAAAATGATGTAACCATGGACCCTAATCAATTCAAGTTGGCCCTCTCTGCACTACCCTACCAATGCATACTAACTTTATCCCATACCCTGCCTCCATCCCAACCCTAACCCTGTACTTTAACTTATAAAAAAAAACTTTCCATAACACTGCCACTGTACAGGACATACTCAGATATTGAAACAAGCACCAAAAAATTTGCAAAACACTAATGCTATCAAATTACTTGACCATTACTCTAACCCTAACCCACCGACACTTGCACAAATGCATTTACCTGTATCTGCATTTTGAACTGTCAGTATTTGGAACTGTAACCATAAATATGGTCTATGTCCATCTCTCTGGCAATCACTGTACCTCCAGACTTTGGGCTGCCAACACCCTCCAAATTAGTTCAGCAGTTTCCTGAATTAACTTGGCTTGGAGTTATAGAGGGAAGCAGTTAGTGGTAACTGGCTGGATTTCTGCTTTTGAGCTATATTTTAGCCCCCTTTTGCATGCTGGATGTTGCAGCTGAGTGGGTGTGGAATGAGCACTGTGAGGTAGAAGCCCCCTGCTTCTGTGGTGAGGTTCTGCTCTGTACCTCTTCCCACCACAGAAATTAATAACACTTGCCATTTGGCTTTCCAGTTTACACTGAAAGCCATGAGACTAGTGTTCTCCCATCTTCCACAATTTCCATCCTTTGTGTTGAGCAGGCATTATCTTGTCAGACCTTCCTACCACTTGTTGGCTTCTCCAGCATTAGGGCCAATAGCTACATATAGGTGTCTGAGTTGAAGTCACTGTTTTACTTATCCGCAGCATGAAGCTGATATCAGAGGTATAGCAAGGGTGGGGTGAAGGGGGCAATGGCCCCTGGTGCAAAGTGTTAGGGGGCACAATTGAAAGATCCTGATCAACCTTAAGTTCAATGCAGACATTTAGAAATGAATGCTGGTATAGTATTTACTATCAGAATTTACTGAAGGTCTTTTACATTATGTGTGTAGCATAAACTGTATTAGCTACGTGTTACAAAAGCAGCAAGCAGCTTGCTACACTTTAAAAAGTACATTGGAACTTTTTTGTTCTTCAAAATTAAGGAGGCTAGATGTGTATTTGGCTTGTGTGGAGCACCAGATTGGATTGTGAGTGGACCTTTATATTTTTTGCTCCTCAAGTCTTTAGAGGAGAATGCTAAATCATTTTTTTTGCTGTTTAACATAAAGCTGAGGGAGTGCCAGAGCAGCTAGCTACATGTCTGCTGATCATATAACTAATTATTTAATTGGATTAATTTAATGCCATAGAATGAGTTTTGAGAAAAAAAAGACTTTTAACTGCTAGACTTGAAGTGGCAATTCCATATCAGATTTTGTCCTTAGAATATTTCAGCTTGAACCTTTCCGTAATGGTGAGATGAAAACCTTTTGAGATGGAAAAATGAACTGTCATCTCCTCTAACTTTTGTAGAATGCTAAAGGTTATATTTTAAAACCTGGTATTCATAATTTTACTTGAAGGTATGATGACTTACTTACTTAAAGACCTTGATTTCTCCATGATCTATTTTACCTTTTTGTTACCTACCATAGTGCCATCTTTTTATATTCAAAGGACAGAGCTAAGACTTGACAGATTGCCCACTTCCACATATTGTTACCTGTTCTTGTATATCTTTTACCTTCCTGATACATATTATATACGATTCATATGGATGCTTTCATTGCTAATCACCTCAATGTCGTATTCAAATAATTATCTGTGGGAGGATTTGTTTTCAGTTGACATACATATATAATTATTTTTACTTAGTTTGTGGGGCTTTTTAAAGTTTGATGGGTGCTTGTAAACAAGTGCTAAGGAATGATAGTTCAGTCATTTAATTTATGAGAACAAATTAAAAGCTCTGATAGCTGTTTTACAGTCTAATTCGGTCAGTAGCAAAGTTTATGCTATACCATGCAAACATGTTGCAATCCAGATGGCTTGTGATTTCCTTTAAATACATTTACTCTGTGTAACCTGAATAGTAGAGTAAACTTTTCGATACTATCATGTCACTAACAGATCAAGACTTGTTTCTTAGTGTCTTAACAGATTACCTGTCTTTTTAACAGAGCTGGCCGTCCAGTACGCTGCATGTATGACCGAGATGAAGATATGCTAATAACGGGTGGACGACACCCATTTCTAGGTCATTATAAGGTAAACACATTGATATTTGGATATCATAAAATGGAACTAAGAGTAAGCTGCATTTCACATTTAAACAGGTTAATACATTCACTAGGTCATGTTTTTTATAAATAGTGTGGACAGGATTCCTCTGTTTCATACTATATGACTTTTGAGGGATTTTTGTTTAAGCTATTTTTATGTCATGCTTAAAAAAACTGCATTTGTTTGTGGATATTCGTAGCACAGATATTCTGTCTTTGAAAATTATATTATTTCATACTAAAGCAAGAAGTTACAGCTACAGTTGATAGCAGATACCTAGATAAGGCCCTAAAGCAATGAAGACAGCAACAAACTGATATTAGCAGGAAATGTGATAAAATGTTAACGTATTATATGCTGCTTGCTGTTGCAATCTCTTGTGCTTTCTGGTTAAAATCATTAATCTGAGAAAAATGACACATTTATAAGTTGCATATATTGGATAATCATTTCTTGGCCTTTTGACAAAGACCAAATGCATTGTTTTTTCATATTTGTCTGACACTAGTGTAAAAGGATTCATTGGTTCATAGGTAGTCACTAAGCAGCAGCCCAGGAGACCATTGAGGAGTCTAGCCCAGTTTTTTTAATTGCTTTTTAACACCACCTGATATTTGACTTGCTCTGAGTCAAAGAGCAGGCAGGTTGAGGTTGACAACTGGAAGCTGTTTATTAACAGCTTATAACCTTAATCCTGTGTGATACCTGCCAGATTTATTCAAGTATTACTTTTTTAAGAGTGTAGATATTCTGTCTTTTGTTATATATTAAAATTCTGCTATGAGTCCAACTTGTTACCATTTTTTGTTTTGGTACGTAGTGGCTTAGTACAGCAGTCATCTAGATTTGTTTCTCATGTACTGTGATTAGGGCTGTTACCAGCTGCTCTTTATGCAGGACACTTCCTATTTGGGCAGTTACAGCCTTCCAAAAATGTCAAAAGTGGCTTTTATGATAAAAAAAACATTTCTTATGCTTTCTCTGGTGTTTGCATAGAGCAGCTATTTTACTTCTGAAATATGAAACAACTTTGTTTTAACTTTGGCACCAAAATGAAGTCCAGTCTTCTACACTGGCAGTGGGTACAGTTTGTCTTGGAAAAACTGCACACTTCCATTAAAGAAAATGTCGTACTTCAGACATCTGAAAAGATGACATCTAAGTGTGATTCCTACCCACGTGGTTGAGGAAATATTCTGTTATGAATGGACACTGATTTTTGCAACATACAGCATATTACCAAACTAGCATTATATAGTAATCAGGAACTGTTATAATTTGGTACAGATGGTGTAAAATTGGAGGGTGCAAATTGTCTCGTATAAAATACTTTCATTAGTATATAGACCTGTAAACAGTTATTCACTGTCCATCCCACTCACCTTAGTCTTCTAACCATCTCTGACCTTACTGTTTATGAACACCCCTCTCTGGAAACATCAGATGTGTAAAATGTACTAGCAAATGTGGGTAACTGACTTTGACGATTATCACGTTTGTTTAAGACGCCAGCTTGCAGGTCATCTTTGGTTGTTTTATCCCACTTCTAGTGCTGCTCAGTTCTTTCACCTATACATATATTTATTGTCCATGTTTGTAGATATTCTTTGACTATTTCCAGGGAGATCTGCCATTATTATCAATAGTTTCTGACCTTTTCCTGATCACTGTATGCAAAAAGCTACATCTCCTAAATGGTCTGACATGTTCACTTGAAATATTCAGGGAACAATAATATACCTTTTTTCAATAAAATGTGCTTATCTCACATGTCTAGCTTCAAAAGGAATGGAGTCTGAATTTTAAGAAAAAAACATTTTACATTGTTTATATACAGTGTGTGTACAGTTAATATAAATCTCATTTTTACATATTTCGTGAAGACCTATTCAAATCCAGATTCAAAGAGATGAACTTCTCAGCACCAGATTCTCTGCCTAAAGCTTGAAAAATCAATTTAGTAGCTTCTAATATTGAATCAGAGGAGTCCCAGTGCTCTGGTACACCCATAATTCTATTTTCTTTATGTTAATTTAAATATATGTTTTTGGTGTTCAGTAACCTCTGCATTGAGTTTAAAATTATCAGCCTTTATTAATTAATTTCTATTTGATAAATCAAAAATTAGCTTTCAGACTGAGATAGAAGCCATTTCAATGCATTATTTCATGTTTTTTTTTCAATTAGAAGTTGTTGAAGCAACTCTTCTGATAGTTTTGTGATTGAACTTTTTTACTTACATTATCAAGTTTCCCCAAAATAGCTTGTGCTTTGCAAGGTACCTCCAAATTGATGTTTGCAATAGTGGAAGCAGAGTCGAAATTGCATTGAAGTCATTTTTTATCAATTTCTGCAGAAAAAGACTCTTCAAAGTTCAATGCTTCTTCAAAAGGATTATTTGCAGAGCTGGCCCTTTTGTCCTGAATTTCTGGTTGCACTTTATATGGTTACTCCAGATAACTGGAAAGTATTAGTTATGTTTGTGAAGATCTTGTTGGCTCCAAATCCATACCTGAAATATACTGGATGATCTTCCCTGGAATAAATTAGGTCTGTCAGTCTTTGGTTCAGAAGATGAATGCCAAAATGATTCAACCATCCCTGATTTCATAATAGCTATTACATTCCTCCTCCAAGACAGATGCTGCTGTTGATTTTATTGAGGATATTTCAACAGAGGTTTCTTCATTTGCTGCAAAATTGGGGGAACAGTAGGGTTGGGAAGTTGGGATTATGTTAAGGTGTTTAGCTCACAGACATAAGGTATATTGTTTGATTCTTAGCTTTGAAATGGAAGTTGGTTTGGTTTAAATTGGCCTACAAGGGCAGGTAGCCTAGTAGCTACATATAAACGTATGAACCTATGAACATGGTCCCAAACTTAGTGCTTTATGTTAATCTTGCAGGGCACTGGTACAAAAAAAAAAATAAAAATAATATTGTTACTGCAGTCCCATTGCAGTAAATTGTAGTTACTTCCTCCTGGCAATCACATGCATGTCATGATGTCTATGTCCCGACAGGCTGTTCCAATATCATAACAATCAACTACTTAATGCAATCATTTGATAATTCAAGTAGAAATTTATGTACACAAAAGTTCCTTGCAGAAATCTGCACCTCATTTGACTGAAATACAAAATCTTGAGATATAAATGCTTGACAGTGAAAATACCTGGGGCTCAGTGCTAACAATTGCTGCATTTGAGCGTAAAAGCACATTTCTTAGGAAAGCAATATATGTACCTGCAGTCTTGCATGGGGCAGTATCCATCATAGCATTATTTAATTATTCTTTGTCTGGAGTCTTACAGCTCTGGAGATTAGTGCAATAAGGGGGTTCTTCAGGAAGTGTGTAATGCATTAGGATATACAATTGTTTGAACTTGGACTGATAATGAGTGAACTTGGACTGATAATGACTAATTTGCAGGAGTACAGGTAGCATAGCTTTTCATAATGGTACTGCAAGTGTGTCTCCCATCCCTGCAAAAACCTGGGATGAGACAAGAGTAATAACATGAGATACTTCAATTGTTAATAGTAGTCAAGCTTAGAATGGTGAGGGAAAAACAAATCCTTTGAAAACTTCAATTATTGCTTTGGAGAAATATTTATTTTTATGTTGATGCTGTAAAATATTAGTACAGAAATATCATGGATATCTTTTAAATTCTCCACTCTCAAGAGACATCATATACCCACCCAAATGGAAATTTAATATAATTCTACACATCAGGTGGTCTCTGAGAATTTCCCAGTAATCAGTATTAATGTAAAACATATTTATACCACATCTTAAGTTACATCTCAGTCAGATATATCTCAGCTTCTCCTTTGACAGTGATCCAGTAAGATTGTCAGACAATTATACTTGAATATTCAAGTAAAAAAAATATGTTTAAATTGCTGTCTTCTTTTTTTTTTTTTTTAGGGTTTATACAAACTCCAAGATTGCACAAGAGCATGGAAGGGAAAATTCTGATTACAGGCTGTTCTGTGATCTCCCACAAACTAATGCCTGCAGAAGTGATCAAATGAATGTTGATCACTTTTGCCAGCTGTAAAAATGTTGATATTATGAACATTTGACATTGGATTATTTGCATATCTATATTTATATGGCTCTACTTCAGTAGATTGAATTGCCGGAATGACAGGATTTAAATTATCTAGACAAGAAGACCAAAACTGCTGTGAGAACAAACATTTAGCATACTGAACTTAGGAAGAACAAAAGGCTATTGCTGATGTCAAACAGCAGTTGAACGTCTGAATGGAGATCATGGAGCATTCAGAAAACACAGCTGTTCTATTAAAAGACATATTTTAACACAGAAATGTTAGTTAAATGGTTCTGTATGGAGATCGCGGCACAGTGAGGATCGGGAAATTTACCCTTTTCCCCACTGTAGTGAGATCTCGAAGTTAATATATATATAATTTGCAGGGTGTGTGGGGGATGCAGGGGGGCTTATCCCCTTTGGAAAAATATTGAAAAATTACATTTCTGTGTTAAAATATGTGATTGAATGGAGAAGCTGTTTTTTGTGATTAGTATTAATGCATTTCATATTTTGGGCTTGAAAACTCTTCTCTTATGCAAAATGGGTTTTAGCTGGATTTTTATCATTCAGTCCAGGGGGTTTATCTGCCCTACATCTAATAATCCATTTTAGCTCACATTCCTGGGTGAAGTTATCAATATCACCCCCTCTACTACTTGGAAATATATCCTGAATAACACAAAACTTAAAGGAATGGGACATTCCTAGAGCCTTACAGTGTTTTGCTAGAGCATTATGCTCCGATCCTATACAAATGTGATAAATATGTTCCCTAACGCGTTGTCTTAGTTGCCTATTAGTTTTTCCAATATAGAACGCGGTGCATTAATACTGTTGTTACTGTTTTATAAGTTTATAAATTAATGTTATGCACTTTGAGGACAAACTGGGATTGTCATTAATTTTATAAAGTTTCATAGATTTGTCTTTTAAAAGTTTTTAAGAATATTTTATTAATTATGACGTGTGTGTAAAATGAGCCTATCAGCTGCTATTACCTGCTATTTAAATCAGTTTTTGATGATTTTAATTAAAGTCTGAAGAAGCCTTCGGGTGAAAGCGCTTACTACTGTATAGCATTTAAATGTTTTTATACTTCACTACTTCGTATTGATTTGTGAGACTACTTGGTGCCTTTCGTTATTGCATGCTAATGCCATTTGGTTCCTGTGCATGCGTTGGAATGTAGACTTGGTTTATTTTATTTTTTGTGCAGCAGGAGCTTTTTTCCATTTGTTGGGCGTACTTTTACTGGTTTGGATACTATTTATTTGGCCTAAAACTAGACCAAATATATTATTTCTACTACAGGTTAATTGAGCAAACATCCAAAGCAAACAAGAGCAAAAAATAAACTGCAATTGTTTTGTGGGGCAGGACAAGCAAACCCTTGCTCTTTGCTGTAGGGGCAAGTCTCCCATCCCCTGGACTTATATATTCCAACTTCATGTTTGAAGAACAGAAACATTTCCAAAAGCATTGGAATTACTGTTGGTGCACAGTTATCATACTTAACCATTAACCAAAGGGTTTTGTCTTTAAATTTTTCATTATATTTGGTAAAGATAGGGACAGTCTTATCAATACAACTATTTAAGTAAAAGCAAAGGCATAGGGAGCAGGCTTAGTAACATGATCCATCAGAGGAGGATTACAACAGAATTGACTTAGATCATCAAGTAACTAGAAGGTTTGCATTTGAGAAGTTCCTAAACACAGATATTTGCAGGGAAAGTACCAACACTGTAAATGAAAAGGTCACTAATTTATGGTCTGATTTAACAAGGCATGAGTAATCAGACTGGGGGTGGATTGTTAAAGATAATTAAGGTTTTATAATGAAGTTCAAGGTGTGAGTTTATCTGCTAGTGGGGGAAATGAGTGAGGTGTAAGGGATTTATAGAGCACAGAGGTCAGCAGATTTTTGTGTGATTGGTGGAAATCTGCTTTTAAAGAGAGTTAATGATAGGAGCCTGTAATAAAATGGCATATTTTATTGGCAAATGTTTGTGGTTTTTAGGGTGGCTTTGTGTGTGTTTGTGTGTGTTTGTGTGTGTGTGTGTGTGTGTGTGTGTGTGTGTGTGTGTGTGTGTGTGTGTGTGTGTGTGTGTGTGTGTGTGTGTGTGTTGTGTGGGTGGGTCTGGTTGTGCATGGGTGTGTTTTGCTCTTTGCCTAGGCTGTTTTTCCTGGATCTGTAAATCAGGTGGACAGTCTTCTGGCTTAATAAGTAGAGATTTAATTCTCTTCCATGTTTTTTAGTGTGTTTCTGGAAATCAGAAGTTACAGCTAGTCAAATTCTCAGGTGCCTGAATTACTTTGGTGGAATTGCTTTTATTAAATATATGTCCCATGGACCTCCTCTATGAGAGGTTTAAGGTATGACACAGTGAAGACTTTAGCATTGCTGGGTCTTTCCTGTAGTTTACTTGTATTTTTAACCCTTTCCAATTCAGTCTGGATGTCATTTGGGATATTTTGCACTCACCTAATGTTATGGACATTGGGCTTGTTTTTAACCTTTGTCTTTTTAAAGTATGGACAATCTAGTTATTGTGTATTAATAACAGAGACACATGGCATGTCTACAGTTAGTGGGGTTTGGCTTTTTGGCCTTAATATATATATATATATATATATATATATATATATATATATATATATATATATATATTTGTTTGTGTCTTTCGGCTTTTTCCAGTTAGTGGTCGCCACAGCGGAACTCCGGTCCGCTAATGATTGTTAGTGGATTTTTACGTACCGGGTTAGCAGCCCTGATGCATGCCCCATTCACATATGCCTCCACACAGAAGACGCTCTAGCTGAGAATTGAACAGGGCAATGTCTTGCTATGAGGCGACAATGCTACCGCAGCACCACCACCGCAATATATATATATATATATATATATATATATATATATATATATATATCTCTATATAAATATAAATATATATAAAAACAAAATTCCAGCGCTCCAAAAATGAAAATATTCTTTATTTTTAATTAACAGACAAAATGTTGAACCTTTCACTTGTCCTCATTAAATGCTGGTTGCTGCGTATGATATATTGCAGTATATTAATGGAGTAAGATTTTGGCCTTTCTCCTCACTATAATGTTGTTATATCTAATTAGCTGTTAGGGTGAAGGTGGGCTTATTTCCTTACACAAAATATGTTTGAATGTGTTTTGTTCTATTTTTATGGTTCTGGTTCTTGATTTTATGGTTTTATTGTTTTGGGTCTTGATCTTATGAAACTAATGATCTGATGTTGTTAGTCTTCATCTTTTCTTGACTTGTGGGTACGGTTCCAATCCTTGGAACCAGTCCAGCCAATATATAGCTCGCGTCAGCCAAAAAAGTCTCTCAAGCTGCTAGTCTACCTACAATACCCCTCTCCACATTACCTCAGATCTCGTTTGCTGCTCTTACAGCTAAGACATATCAGCTGATTCCTCTCTTGTAGCTAAGTAAAACTTTATATTTTACTCCATTTTAGTAAATTTCTGGTTAAGTTCTTTATATTAATCTCTACTAGTTCAGAATTTGCTGTTTTCTGGTATACCCTCGGTGTGAGTGGGTTTTGTTACCCTCCTTTACTGTTGCTAAATTCCCACTACCATCGGTGGTAGTTCATTCTCTCCCTTACCGTTAGGTAATCTTTCTACCATTGCTAGTAGTTTTTCCCTTTTTTCTTGTGGTGTGGCTGGTTGTTTGTCTTTCTTTTCCCTTTCTCTTCTGCCTCTCCTGTTTTATTAGTTAGGGTGATAGCAGATAAACAGAAAGCCCAACTACTGGTTTCAAACAGTGTAAAGAATGCAGCAGAAAAATGCCAAACTCTGATAATCATTAATGTTGTATTTATTGTTTGGGTGTGCCCCACTTGAGTGTTGAATGTACAATCTGCCAGTTTCAGTAACAGAACCCTAATAGAGCAGAAGAATAAGCTTATTCTCAAAGGGCTACTTAAAGTCATTTTCAAAGAAGCCTTGTCCATGGCTGACCAGTCTCCTCTGGCCTCTGGTTCCAAATCTTCCCATTCGTTGCTGACAACTCCCTCGGACTTCAGCAGGTTCCTCTTCGGAACCAAGAACTAAAGTTCCGAAGCTTTCAGAATGGTCTGAATCTTTGGCACTGCTACCCTTACCAGTGCCCTTAATACTGATCATGACGCCTACTCAAATTATGACACCTACTTTGACCACAGTTCTGACACCAGCACTAATTGTCAATGCTGCCATGTCTGCACGGATATCTTCCATGGCTTCACCTATGGTGCCAAAAACTGACAGCTATACTAAACCTAGGACTACTTATTCACCCTCGATTGATCCGTCCTTTGGACAACTCCCTAGCCCCTTCCTGGAGCGGCCCAAATCTCCCTGGATTGTCCAATTGCTCCACCAGAAGTCTCTCAGAAGTTGATATACTAAGGTTGGTGGATCAAATTCTGACAGCCAGGGGTCTTCCCTCATCTTCTCAGCCCCCTCTCCCTTCTGATGCAGGAGGTTTCTCCCCTATGACCTCTTCTTATTCTCCTCCTCAGACCTCTTCACAGGCTCTAGAGCTCTTGACTCCAACTTCACAGGTTCCAATGACTTCGGCACTGACAATCTTTTTGTCTTCGACACCTGGTATGGCTCTGATGCCTTCGGTGCCTTTGCAGATGATGGGTCCCCAAGGCCATGTCTTCCTTATTGGATCTGAGGGGTTTAAGTCAGCTCCTATTTTTCTCTATGGAGCCTGCCTTGACTCTTCAGGCTGCTTCAGCAGAAGACCCATCCTGGGTTCTAGTTTGTGAGTTCTCTCAGAGTGGGGGTTTGACCCCTGTTCCAAGTTTGTCTGTCTTGGTTCTGGGCTCCCATCTCTCCTCAGGGGGTCTTACCTCTCAAGCCATGGAAAGAACCTTGGCTACTGCCTCATCTCAGGTAGGTCCTGGATTACTGGAGTCTCTCCCTTTGACCCCAGATTTACCAGTTCTACCACTAACCTCAATCCCTGGACAGCGAGTTCCAAGGCCGCAAGGCTTACCATACTAAAGGCATACCCTCTTCTGAGTCCTCTTCACATGCTCCCACTGAAGAGCCACCTAGGAAGAGATTGTGTGAGAGGAAACACCTTGATTCTCCTGAAGAATCCATCACAGAGGACATGGATTTCGATAAGGGGTGGATTCCCCATGTGTCCTTCAGAGATATTCTTGAGATCCTAAAACAGAGGGGTGATTGGAAACCCAAAGACCCTTCTTCTGAGGAATCCATGTACTTGCAGGCCTTTGGTACTCTCCTATTTGCTTCCTGTGTGACCCTGCCCACTGACGACCTAATTAAATTGATCACTCAGTGAGCTTGGAAGGCTCCTGACTCTGTCGAACCTATACACCAGAGCCATGATAAAATACTTTCTGCTCCTAAGGACGATCCACATTGGGCAAAGGGCTTAGTAGTTGATGCCATGGTGGTTGTGGCTGACACTAAGAAAGAATTAGCTGATGAAAGTTCTACTGTAAATCCCCCTAATCAAGAGTCCATGGTGATGGATTTGGGAAGCGGGTCTATGCATCATCGACCTTTTCCATCAGGTCCTTGAACTTTTTGGCACACTTTATTAGACTTCAAGGGGATCTGGTCAAGGATCTGTTGGATACCCTAGTGAGAGCAGTGGTTGAGGGAGTCCAAGATAGATTAGCCTCCCAGTTAGCTACCATGGAGTCTATTTCGAATTCGTCCATGAGGCTCATTGCACATGCAGCTGAGGAGGCAACCAGGTCAGCAGGTTCAGGTGTTGCTATTTGACAACATGCTTGGATGCACCTGTGCTAGTTTGCAGAACCATTCAAGTCTTCCTTCATCAATGCTCCCTTTGATGGATCCTCATTGTTTGGGCCCAAAGCAAAGGAAACTCTGTCCAGGTGTGAAAAGGATGGAAAGACTCTATCTGCTGTGGGCATACATTTTTCCACTTCTCAGCAATCCTACTCCAGGAATCAAAGGAGTGGTAAGATATGGTTCAAAAAGTCCCAGAAGCCTTTCCAGGACATACATGGTACAGACTCACCTTGTGGCAGAGTGGGGAGTTACAATGGACGACGCCATCCGAGGGGCAGGGGTGGTCTGCATAATCAGGATTCCAGGGAGTCCTTCTCTGGTCAACACTATCATCGTTCTTGAATGGGGCCCTATTGCTTGCCTCTGGAGGCAGTCGGGCGAGGATTTTCCTTGTACCCAACCGCCTGTTGACGCATAACTACCGATGCCTGGGTGCTAAGGATAATTTCCAGAGGTTATTTAATCCCCTTTATTCTTTACCTGAGAACCCAAGTAAGACTTTCTGACATTCCACCCTGTCAGAGGGATCAAGCAGCTTTAGAAAGAAAAAACTGCTAGAAAAAAGAGTCATTCAGAAAGTCCCACCTGACCAATTACGATCTGGATTTTACTCAAGGTTCTTTTTTGTGCCAAAGAAAACAGGCGACTGGAGACCAATTTGAGATCTCAGCATTCTAAACAAATGTATCCAACAGTCAAAATTCTGGATGGTCATGGTTCAGTCAGTACTTTCCTTCTTAGAGGAAAATGATTGTATGTGGTCTATCGACCTTCAAGACATGTATTACCGCATAAAGGTGGACAAATACTCAAGAAAGTTCCCCCACTTCTGGCTAGGAGCACATCATTACCAGTTCAGACTGCTGCCTTTAGTCTCACCACAGCCCCAGGGTGTTCACCAAATTCATGGCAGTGGTCACAGTTCATTTGAGGTTGCACAGACTCCGAGTATTTCCTTACCTAGATGACTGGCTCCTCACCGCTTCCATCAGGCATCTACTTCTACGAACAATGGATTTCATTCTGGAACTACCTCAAAAGTTGTGCATCATGGTTAATCTTGCAAAGTCTCAACTAACTCCTTCTCAGGATGTGGAGTTCATTGGAGCTCGTCTCAAAACGCTGTCTTGTGTGGCATTGCTTCCCCGCCACATGTTGCAAAAAATGCAATCAGAGGTTCATCCTCTCCTTTGTTTGAACAAGATACCAGCGCACAAAATTCTACAAGCACTGGGCTCCATGGCAGCAGCAATCATGTTAGTTCCACTAGCAAGGTTTTGCATGAGACTTCTTCAATGGCTCCTTGTGATCCAATGGTCATTTCTAAGCCATCCCATGAATCACCTAGTTTTTATATCCAGTGATGCAAAAATGACCTAACCTGGTGAATGCAGTCCAAGGAAATTCTTCTAGGCCATCATTTTGCCCCCCCCTCAGCCCAAGGCCATAGTGACCACAGATGCTTTCCAGATGAGGTGGGGGGGATATATCTCGGGAAGACAGTCCAAGGCACTTGGTCCCCCTCGGAGGCCAATCTACATATCAATGTTCAAGAGTTAAGGGCAGTGCTTTTGGCATTGCAAGCATTTAATTCGGTCTTGCCTCAAGGAACAGTAGCTATTCAATCAGACAACATGTCTGTGGTCTGGTACATCAACAAACAAGGGGGGGACTAAGTCTTACCCGCTGTGTTGAGAAGCCCTTTGAGTGTGGCAATGGGCCATAACTTCCAACCACTTTCTGATAGCAATGCACATCCTGGGGAGTTCAAACCTGATTGTGGACAAATTGAGAAAATGAATCCTCATGCCTCATGAGTGGCCTCTGAACTTCAGAGTAGTGAAGAAGATCCTTCTTCACTTGGGCCAGCCTTGCTGTGACCTGTTTGCTTCAGCCATCAACAAGTGCAGAAGCTGCTTTGTCCTAATTCTCCCTCAGGGGGAGTCCACCAGAGACACTCCTCTTCTCAATTGGCCCCTGGGCCTCCTTTATGCCTTTCCCTCTTGCCTCTAATCCCTCTTTTCCTCAAGAAAACAGCTTGTTTGAGAAGCAAAGTGATCCTCATCCACCATAATGGCCTCTACAGATATGGTTTCCCTTCCTCTGACCTCATCTACTTCACTGTCCATGGATTCTGCATCCAGTTCCAGATGTTCTGTCCCATCCTCAGGGACTAGTGCACTACAATCTACAGACTCTCAAGCTAATGATGGGTTCCTCCAAATTCATTAGTCACCAGGCATAATGGTATTCCATCTCCTCTATGACACATTCTGCTGGCATCCCATAGACCATCCACCAGAAAAACTCTGCCATAGTAAAGGGAAGAGATTTTCTATTTGGGCTTCTGATAATGGTCTGGATCCATTTTCAGCACCAGTAGAAAAAGTTCTGGAATTTCTAACTTCCATTTCTGGTAAAGGTCTTTCTGCCTCCATGGTCAAGGTCATCTTAGCAGCCATTTCAAATTTCCATAATGGTTTTGGAGATCAATCCTTAATTTCCCACAGGCTTTATAAGTTTTTTTCTTAAAGGCAGCATTCATTTAAAGCCCCCCATTCAAGGACCCCCTACCACCACAGGACTTGACTATTGTATTGCAATCTCTTATATTACCTCTGTTTGAACCTGCAGCTACATGTGACTTAAAGTTTCTTTCTTGAAAAACATTGCTGCTTATAGCTGTCACTTCACTTCTGTGAGATGAATCTCCAAATTACATGTTCTATGTTCTAAAGCCCCTTATTTAGTATTCCATAAAGTCAGATTGTCTCGCAGAACAAACCTGTCCTTCCTTCCTAAAATGATCTCAGAGACCAATATCAATCAGTCTATAGACATGCCTGTATTTTTCCCATTTTTTTTTAATAAAGGTGAATACTGCTTGCACCTTCTGGACATGCACAAACAGTTACATTTTTATTTGCACAGAACTAAGCAATTTAGACAGTCAGAACAATTGTTTGTTTCCTTTGCAAGTGCTACCTTGGGCAAATCTTTTAATAAGGTTACTCTGTCTAGATGGTTAAGAGATTGCATTTCTTTTATTTACATGAAAAAAAATCTAAATCTCCCTATGCCGGTGAAGGCACATTCTACCAGATCTATGGCAACTTTGGCTGTTTTTCATTCTAAAGCTTTCTTGTCGGACATCCGCAACATGGACTAACCTACATACCTTTGTTACTCATTACAAATTGGATATAGTCTCCAGGGGGAGAGCCTCTTTTGATTCTATGGTTCTCAGGAATGTTATTCCATAGGGTCACACAGGATCTAAGTTAGCTGGGAACTCTGTCCCACAACTAAGAATAGGTGAAGATTGACAACATCAGATAAAGAAGTTATGCCTTACCATAATTTTCCATCTGTGTTGTCAATCTTCATCTATTCTTGCATCCCTCCTCACCTGCCCCCTCCTTTAGAGTTCTGGTGGAGAGACACTCTGTCCTAGGTTTCTCCATTAAGATGCACCTTGGACCTGGCTTCTGACTTGAGCTAGAGTGTCTTATTCTTCTGTAAATTTGCAAACTTGCTCTGAGGCAATGTGGAGAGGGGCATTGTGGGTAGATTAGCATCTCAAAAGACTTTTTTGGCTGCTGTGAGGAACTATATATCAGCCAGATCAGTTCTGAGGATTGGAACCGTACCCTGGAGTCAAGAATAGATGAAGATCAAAAATACAGATGGAACATTATGGTAAGACATAACTTCTTTTTTTTTTGGCTTGGACAAATGAGTGTTCAATCTTTTCACATGAATATGTATCTATAGGGGTCTACAGTAAAACAGTCAATGACCCACACATCAATGTTCACAAAGTCAACTTTGCAAATGCCGATGCACACTACCACACAGGCACTGAGCAAAAATCTTGGTGTGTGCATAACCAATTTTTAGAAAATAGCCTTAAATGTTGTTTTTTTGTAGGAGAAGCATCCCCTGAACACCCATGTGGAGGGCTGTGCTCCCCATACCCCCTGATAATTATATATGCTAACTATGAGATAGTACAATCTGTCAGGAAAATGGTGTATTTCCCTACCCAGAAAATTCTGAGATCTCGCTTACCTGTTGACCACCTGTATAGTTGACTAAACTGTGTAAGCTAAACAGATTTTGATAAAATCAGTTCTCCCATTTAATACATATAGATATTATAAATACACATCTATATATAGATAGAGAGATAGATAATATTTAGGTCTATGTAAATTGGTGGACTACACATTTCTGTGACATACAATTCAACTAAACATTTTTATATTACACACAAATAGCCAAGAACACATTTTTTGTGAAAATATTTGGTCTAAATGCAACATGTTTGGAAAAAGAACACCAACAACCCACTCATCAGCTAGAAGAATTATAGAATTTGTGAGCTTAGAAAAAAGGCAGCTACAAGTGTTTTTTCCAGGGGACAACCCCCCTACATCACATGTCCCCCAAAATATATCTACCAGTTCTACTGTCACACCAATTCTAAGACAATCGATAACTCTCATAAGCAGGGAATCATAGATCTCAAACTCATATGCATTGCATCAGCATTGATTTACAATGAAAAACAGTGACCTGCATTTTGTGCTGGACAGAGATGTCTCTAGGTTTCCCTGCCTAAGACGTTCCATTAGTTAATATGATGTTCCATACAGCATACCTTCTGTTTGTGTCTGTCAGTATATAGCATCCATAAGTTAAATGTGTTAAGACCAAATAATTTCACATAAATATGTTGTCAATGACTTGTGTTTTAGATCAGAATGTTTAGATGAATTGTGTGCCATACAAATGTGTATTATACCAATTTACATAGCCCTATATATATATATATATATGTATATATATATATATATATATATATATATATATATATATATATATATATATATATATATATATATATATATATATATATATATATATATATATATATATTTATATATATATATATATATATATATATACATATATATATATATATATATATATGTGTGTGTGTGTGAATGTGTGTGTATATGTATATATATATATATATATATATATATATATATATATATATATATATATATATATATATATATATATACATATATATATATATATATAGAGAGAGAGAGAGAGAGAGAGCATATGCTATTGGAATTTTACAATATACTGAAAGGAAAGAATTTATACTGCTTTTAAACCTCTGCTGTGTTTCTGCTGGGATTTTTGTTGACTGTTAAATATAGAAAAAATAATAACTGCAAACTTTAATTGTGATATAAGATTTAAAAATAAAAAATACATCAGATAATAAAGTAATGAATGAAGTAATAAAATGTGGAAGTTTAGAGTTATGTAACTTGAAAGTAACTTGAATAAAAATACACAGAAAAATTAAAAACAGAGATCGATTATTTTTTTATCAAAGACTATGAAGATAATGATATAGGAAATAGTAGAAATTGTTTTTTCTGCTCATTTGACTATATAGATTGCTAGAGATGAAAGTAAGGAATATATTAAAACAGTAAAAGGAATAATTAAAAGAGCTAATGTAAAGGAGTGGAATGAAAAAGGTCAAGAAGTTATAATAGAGCTATGGAAGATCATTTGAGAATGAGACATTTTTTCAAAAATTGGTCAGAATGGTGGATAATATTTAAAAGAAAAATATGCAAAAATGTATTTAATATAGGAAAATGCAGAAAGAAAAAAGGTGTATAGAGAAATGCAAAAACCTGCTTTATTTAGTGTTGATAAAAATGAAAGGGAATGTTTTAGAAAAAAAGAGATCTATCAGATGAATCAAGAAAAAATAAAGCTTTATTATATAAGAAAAATATATTTTCGAAAACTAAAAAAGGGACAAGTGTCACCATATTTAAACAGAGAAGTAAAGGAAGACAGTGGTGTAATGAGAGAAATGAAAAATGAAGTAGGAAATTTTGAAAGAAATCAGAAAATATAATGACTATAGCAATAAGGTATGTAAAAGAGATTGCAAAAAAGAAATAAAAAGGAGAGAACAGTATAAAGTAAAACAGTTTGCAGAAGAAAAAATAAAGAAATAGAAAACATATTATAATAGAATCAGAAAATGTGAAGAAAGTAAATGTAAATTCAGCAGTTGGATTAGATGGTTTAGTATATCTAATGTATAAGGATTTAATACAATAGCAAAAAGAAATTTCAATAAAACTATTTAATGAATAGCAAAACTATGGTATTAATTATGATGAAATATGTAGAGAAGTTATGAGGTTTATATGGAAGAAAAGCGAAAAGAAGGAAATTAAAAAATGGAGACCAGTAATGTTGAATAATAATGGTTATAAACTATTTATGAATATATTTCAAAAAAGATTAGAAAATAAGCTGAAGTATATAACATAAGATGAAATTTATGGAAATAAGGGAAAAGGTGATGATTTTAAGGAATATGATTTGAAAAGGAAAATATGTCAGTATTGGGAATTGCTTTTAGAGAAGATAATACATTGAAGGAACAATGAGAGAAAAATCTGAGAAATGTAAAAGGACTAAGTATCATGTGGAATAGGTATATATTGTCCTTTAATAAAAAGTACATTTGATAAACACAATATGGATAGGAAAATAATCATATGTAGCTAGTATATATATATATATATATATATATATATATATATATATATATATATATATATATATATATATGATACCAACAGATTTGGAGAAAAAAGTTCAATGAAATTATATTTCAATTTATCTGGGATCGAGATTAAATCAAATGAAATGAGGGATGTTGTATATGGAAAAGGAGAAAGGGGAATAGAGGTTTAATAAATCCAATAGTATATTGAGCTTCATTGAATATGTACAGGATATTGGTATGGCTAAATAGAAAAGAAAATAAGTTGGTAATAAGTATATTTAAGGAAAATATAAAACATAATGGGATATAATTAAAACAAAGTAAAGGGAGATAGAATAGAGAAATGAAGATATAAGAATGTCTCAAGAAAAAATAAAACTATAGAAATTAAAGATAGAAGAAATAGAAGAAAACAGGAAAATATTATATAAAAATACAGTGTTATAAATTTAACATGTGAATCCATGCAAACATTTAACAGAAGAAAAATAAAAGCTATAAAGCAAAGAAATAATATATTGAATGACATGATTTCATATGCAGGTTGCAAATTAGTAAATTACCAGTTAAAGGAAATATGCCCTATAAAAATGAATGAATTTGTCTATTTTGCAGACAGTTAGAAACAAATGAACAGAAAATAACACCAACCACAAGGTAAAGCTGGCAGATAAAAGAAAACCTTGTGTAACTGCTCCAGTCCTCTAACAGTTGGTACAACAAAGGTATGATACATGGATGAACATGAACCAAGAGCTTTTAATACAAACAAAAACTAAAAACTCGTATTTAGGCACTTTCATTCCTTATTTTATTAGAAATATAAACCACACAGGAACTTCATCAGAAAAACCTTTGAATCTAAACTTCTCAAATTTAAATAGTCCGCCAAAAATGACATCACACATTTTGCACCAATAAACAGCAATTTAAATATATATCATTTAACTTTTTAAAGATCTTATAATTTCATTTTAAAACACATTTTAAATTAACTGTTTCATTTAAACTATGGAGTCTACCCATCCTTAAAAGGACCTACCAATAGACTTCCCTGACTTCAAGAAAATTAAATGCTGTTACAAGCCTGCTTTCCTCTATTTGCTCAAGAACACACAAAAAAAAAAAACATATGAAAATTAACACATTCAGCTGTATGCTTTGCCAAAACATTTATCCCCATTCTTTACTACTCTAATATGTTCCCTCACTCTCATTCTGAGTTGTTGAATACTCTTGCCAACATAATTCCCAGAATCTGAACTGTATACGGCTACATAAACAATACCTGAGCTATGGCAATTATACCAGTATATTTTTATGGGGAAACATAACATTTCTTGTAGTAATTAAAAATCTACACTACCTGCAATCTCAACATGCAAAGGTCCCCACTGATCTAGTAAATCTTTTGTTTTCAAAGATTAAATTCTAACATTTTTTTAATATTAATAAACTTTTTAAAAATAAATTTCTGGACCTCGCCTATTACTTGCATTAACTTCTTGTTACCCTTTACTATTTTCCAGTTACTTTTAATAATAATCATAATTTCTACACTATCTGTACTCATAGGGACTGGAAAAGCAGGACTATTTTACATTGTAGTACTCCTGTTTGCTTCATTTCCTATTGTACTACTTCCACTTTCTGTTCTAATCAAAAGTTTAAATTGTGTCATCCTGTCTTTCTTAACATCTATTTCTATTTCAATTTACTCATCTAGGGGATAGCCTGTATACAAAAATAATTTTCTAATAAACTCTACTTCTTCCTTAAAAATGTTATCCTCACTAATGACTTAATTAATATGAGTCAATTGTCTCCTGTATATATTTTGTTGTATAAAATGGGGATGATAACTTGAACAGTAAAGATAATTATTTTGAAAAGTTTTTTTTTCTGTAAATAGATGTCATAAAACATTTCTCTTCAACACCCATTATTATATTAATATGTAAAAAGTTGATCTGAGTCCCCTTACCACTAATAATAAAATTGAGCCAGGAAATAATATCATTTAATTATTTCATGAACAAATTAAAACTTTCATATATCTCCTTCCCAAATAAAAATCATATCACTAAATCATCTATACAACCTTACATACTTAAAAAGTGGAAGTTCAACTAAAAAATTGTGTTCCCACCAACATAATACTAAATTAGCAAATGAGGGGGTGAATTTTGCCCCCATTGATACTCTGGTAGTTAATTGAAACAGTCCTCTTGCAAATTAAAAAAATAATTTCTAAAAAGAATATTCATAAAAACACTTACTAAATTTAACTTGTATTGTTCCATTTGTTCACTTTCATGTAAATACTTCCTGATAAACTCTATCCCTTCTTTTTGTTTAATACTAGCATACAGTGATTCTAGATCTACTGTTCCTAAAAATCTCTCATCTTCTTTAAAATCATAGTCCCTGAAACATTCTATTAATGACCATGGATCTTTCAAATAAAAAGAGCTTCGCTGTACAATATTATTTAAAATTGCATCCAAATAGCTTGAAATTGTCACTGTTTTGTTCCTAAATGCTGAAACTACCAGTTGAAATAGTGGGTTAACACAATCTTTATGTTTTTTAGGTATACCAAATAGAATACCTAACTCAGGTTGTTCTACATTCAAATATGAGTAAACCTTAAAATTTATATATTTCTGATTAAGTAATGCAAACAGACATTCACCAGTTTTATTATAACATTTTTAATATAGTCCTTACTAACTTTCCTATACTCTTCCCCTTCTAAAATTTTTTAAATTTCTTTTTCATATCGGGCTTGCTCCATAATCACCATGCCACAGCTTTGTCCACTTTCATAAACCTCAAATACTTGCACTGTATCAAATTAACTAAAGCATTTAGTTATTGAGCATTTAAATTAAACATTTTATATTTATATTTCTGCCTCACCATGTTATCAAATCCAGCTTCTCAAGTCTTATTAAACACCTCTAAAGTGTTTATTGCTGGTGGATTAAAGCAACTTGGTCTCTGAATTACTACTTCACGTTCATTGTTGACACCATGCAAAATGTACTTTAAATTATATTTCCTAATACAGAATTTTAAAAATCAATAATTAAATCTGTATATGAAACAATTTTTGCAGGAATAAATGTAAATGCTTTCATCAGAACACTAATTTCATCACTGTTAAAATTCTTCATTGATACATTAAAAATCAGAAAATGTGTGGATGTCACAATATTGATTCATTCTTTTCTACATTGATTTCATTTGTTACATTTGTTGCATTGATCTTATTGACTTCATTAAAATCATTGCTATTCACTCTAGAGTTCATCTTCCTCTGCCTCTCTTTCCCCTGTTAGTGTTGTTGTTGTTCCTGTTTCCACCAGGAGTTTGTGTTTTATTCCCCATCCAAAATATTGGGAGTGATAGGGGAGGGGGAGGAAGAAGGGGGACTACATAGGATCATAGGAGGTTACAAGGCTAATGGCCCTGGGGCCCTTACAAGCACAACCAAGTGTTTATCCCCAAAAAAGAAACCTCAGTCAGGACCTGTCACCCCTGTCAATGAGGGGCAAATGTGGAACCCCTGAGACAAATTTATGGTTTCCCATCCAGTCATCAAGGTTGCAAATGAAGAGGTTCAGTGAGGTACTCTGACATGTATGGGAAGTCTATTTTAGAGATGGAACAGCCTCTGGGAGACAAACCTGTCTCTGCAGCAGGTTTTGTTGATGTAGCATATTAGATTTAGGTCTATCGAGCGGGTAATGCACGAGAAGTTAGACTTATGGATATGGAGCATTTCTAGTAGGGCAGGGTCCAATATTGCCTTGTAAGCAAGACACAGATCACCTTTGAGCAATCTGTATGATACTGAGTAGTGATAGTGATTTCAGCATGTCCACATAGGACAGGTGTTGGAGGCCATAGGTTCTCTTTGTGAGGTATTTCTGTGGCCTTTCCAGTTGGTGGAGGTGTTTGGAGAGGTACATACCAAACTGGGCATTATACTAAATTATAGGCCTAATGAGGGAGGAGTACAGAGAGGTAATAACCTCCTTTTTTCTGGATGAAATCCACTTACTTATGAGATGAATCAAGTGAAAGGCTTTTCTGACCACAGCCGCCACATGATGGTCGAATGTGAGATTGTTGTCAATGTGAGTACCCAGGTCTCTCATCACAGGTTGTGTGCTTAGGTGGTTGCTGTTGATGTGGTAATCAGTAGGGGCTATGTTTTTGGTGACTGGTACATTAATACATTTTTTTGCATTTAACTTAAGGCCATGACTTTGGCACAAGTCATTTGTTGCTGTGAGACCCTCTTGTAGTATGTTAACATCATCTGGAGAGTCAATGGCAGCACCAAATTTACAGCCATCCACAAACCTGGTCAGCCACAGGCCCTTTTTCTTTGCCTGGACCTCTAAGAAGTAAAAGTTAAACAGTAGAGGTCCCTGGACAGATCAGGTCTGCTGTCAGAGTTGGTGGCACCTATTTTGACTTTGTGGGTCCTATCAGTGAGCCAGTTGGCCACCACTTGATGGGATAGGCATTAACACAAAATTGTGTTAGCTTTTTGATGATGCCTGAGTGGAGGTTGTGTTAAAGACCTTGGCCAGATCAAGGTAAGCTGTATGTACTGACTTTCCCTCATCCAGGGCTTTGGTGACAGTCTCAAAGAAGTCAACCAGGTTCAATAGGCAAGATCTGCTCTTGTTGAATCTGAACTGGGTGGGGACAAGTGCTTGGAGATTGCCTATGTCCTTGTTTATGAGATCCATAATAATATGCTCAATGGCTTTACAGATCAGACTTGTCAAGCTAATGGGATGATAGTTTCCTGGGCCAGTAGTGGCAACACCTTTGTGCAAGGGATGACAATGTCAATTATCCACTCTAATGGAATGAAGCCTGTAATTAGGATGTGGTTGAATAGGGTGCTCAATGATGAAGCTAGTTTTTGCTACAGATGGTGCAGAATACAGCTTGTGATACTGTCAGGTTACATGGAAGCTGTGTTTTTGTCTTGAATAGGGCCTTTAACATTTGATCTACAGAGATGTGATGTGTGGAACAAGTATCAGGGATGAAAACTGGGCCTTTGGGGCGATAAGGGGTGAAGCTTGCACTGAACCCATCAGTTAGCAGGTTGGCTAAGTCAACAGGATCAGTATAAGTGGTACCATTATGTACTAATTTGGAACAAACCTGGGCTTTGCCATGGAGGTTCCTGACATAACTGATGATGGATTTATGATTTCCCTTTTGGTTCAGAGGCTAGTTTCAACTCATAATTGGCTTTGGAGGTTTTCACTAGTGATCTAATTTGCTTGTTGAGACTGAGGAGGGAGTTTTTCAAATTTGGAATTCGTTCCTTTTTATCCTTGGATATCAGTTTCTTCCTTTTGTTGTAAAGTCTGTTGATCGAGGATGTCCACCAGACAGGTTTGTGTTTCCTTGAGGAGCAGGTTTTAGTTCTGTTGGGTATGGCTGAATCCATGCAGTTGTACAGGTGCTTGTGTACTGCATTGGTGTACTGTTCAGCACAGTTGTCTTCATCCTTTGAGGGGGTTGGTGGTGTGAAGCTACTGATACCTTCCCTTAGGAGGTTGTAGTCAGCTTTTGAGAAGTATTTTAGCCTGGTTACAGCTGGAGAGGGGTTGGGTGGGACAGAAACTTTGAATGAGACAGACCGATGATCTGATCTCACCATGGAAGAATATATTATGGGAGTGGTGCAGTGGTTGCATATGTTGGTGAGAACCAAGTCCAGAATGTCAACTCCCCTTATGGGGGATGAGATTAGCTGGTCTAGTGCATTAGAACTGATGAAGTCAAGGAATTGTTGGGTGAGTGCATTAGTGCAGGGATAGGTCACCCAGTCTATGGTGGGGTAGTTGAAGTCACCAATGATCAGGGTGTTAGGAGGTACCTTAATGGAGTCAAGTAGGTCCAGATAGGAGGACTGGTGTCCTGAGCAATGGAGGGGGGCCTATAGCTGGCTATAACTTGGATTGGTGTCTTGCCAACTGTCAGTTGCACCTAGAGTAAATCCAGTGCATCATGCTGGAAAACCAGTCTGGAGGTGTGTCTGTCCTTAATGAAGATAGAGACTCTGCCACCCTTAGTCTTTAAGACCTCATTTTGGGGTCAGAAAGTGTGGAATGTGGTATAGCCTGGTAAGGAAGGAGTGCTGTCTGCAGCCCTGGACCATGTTTCTGTGACCATACAGACATTGGTGCCTTTCAGTGTGAGGAGAGCCTCCAGTGAGTGCATTTTCAGGTTAAGGCTCCTAACATTAAGCAACATGACCTTCAGTTGGCTTTTTAACAGATCTTTTATGTTGGAAGATTTGTCTTTGGGACATAGCTTAAAAAAGATACAATTGGGGAGGCAAGACCCTGACCAAGATCCAGAACCCCAGGAGTGACAGGTGGAAGCCATCTCTGGCAAAGCATTGAGACCACTTAACCACTAGTTCTTGTATTACCTATGCTATCTCCTTCCTCATATCCAGTACTCATTTCATCACCTCTATTTTCCACATTGTTCATAGTAACATTATCAAAGGAATTTAATTGTCCCACATCGTTACCTACAGTGTCAGTGTTACTATGTTCATCTATGGTGGCCCTTGTTGTATTTACTTGTCCCCATTTATTCAGTGTTAAAAAAGAAATGTGATTATTACTGTATGCCCATGCATCCCTTTTTAAATTTTTATTCTTCTTTGCTATCAGACTTGCCACCAATCATTCTGTTTTGATACCAATTCTAAACCACAATTCCAATTCCAAGAATGCCGGAACCAAAGTTTATTGCAAAGCTTTCAAGTAAAAACCCTTCCTCAGTACTAGTATAATGCAGTATAGTTGCTCATTCTAAATAAGAACATATTAAAAATCATGTGATCACAGTCAGACAATGATCAAACCCAAGCAATAAAGTAATTAGAACATAGCGGATATATACATTAAATAGTTACATAAAAATATTTTATAGAAGATAATTAGAAAAAATTGGAACATTTTAATGGCTATGCTAGAATTACAACAAATTCTGGATGATAGACCAAGTTTTACGTATAGAAATCCAAATAACTTGAAAAGGAGACTTTGTTATAAGGATTTTAAATCCTCTAATGGCAGCCATATTATGCATAAAACAGGTACCTTTCCATGTTTAAATTGTAGTTGTTGTATATACATTTCTCCAAATAGTAATACATTTGTTCATCCAGTAACAAAGAAAAATGATGTCTTTTATTGTGTGGCTACATGCAATACCATGCAAGTGGTATACTTAGCAACCTGTGTAAACTACTCCTCCTTCTATGTGGGGAAAAGTACTACAAAATTAAAAGAGCAATTAATTGAGCACAAATCAGACATATATAGGCAGGTTTCGCTAAATGCTCTAAGTAAACATATTTTAGATATGGGCCCTGAACATCAATTTAAATTTAGAGTGATTGAGCAGGTTTCTAGGCAGACTAGAGGTGGGGATGTTAATAAAGTGTCAGAAAATAAAGAATATAATTGGATTGTAAGGTTACAGGCAGATCTACAGCCATGGTTAAATAATACTGTTAGTATTAAGCCTATTTTACTTAAAAGGCAAAAGCAATTGCATTAATGGTGAAATTGTACACTTTTTATATATGATTCTTTTATTGCTTGATGTTTATAGTAAAAATAACTTTGAGTATTAGACATATGTTTAAATATCTAATATACAACAACCGCTGGATGGATATTAAAAAGAAACAACTCGTAGTCAAGTAATGCCCGATTTATTGCAAAACACTGGCGCCTCGGCTTGTACTAAGCCTTCAAGGAGTAAATTCGCAATGTTACTAACTCATTTTATACCCACTAACATCCAATAAAACATTCAATTCATTAATTAATTAAGAAGTTAAGGATTAAAATACCTAAAAATATGCATTTGAACAATTTCATTTAAAAATGTATTTTAAACTACATAACACATTTCAAATAACAATCAACATTTAAACTTTGTGGGACCAAAGTCCCAAGCTTCAAAATAAAAACTATCTCTGTATAATAACCTGTTTCTCTTATTGTTCACATTCTCCATATTTATTTGTTCTAATATTGTAGCTGTTAAATCTTTAGGATCACTAGCATGATGCAATTTAAAATGCTAAGCCAAGGGACTTTCTTCTTTCTTTGCTTTAATGCCCCTAATATGTCCCAACAGTCTAGTTTTAAACATTCTCTGTGTCTGACCTATATAAAATTTATTACATCCACATTTTATTGCATAAACTACACTCTCTGTAAGGCAGTTAAATGCTGCAACAGCCTTAAACCTAATATTATTAATAACAGGAAAAGTACTCACAATATATTTGCAACCCAAACATCTACCACATGGTGCAGTACCTATGAATTTAATATGCTGTATTAACCTTTCTGTTGGTCTACTAAATTTAGTTTGAACTAACATATCTTTGAGTCTAGTCCCTCTCTTATAAGAAAATGTTAACTTCTGTTCTGCCAAACCTTTCAACTCTTGATACTTTGATAAAAATTGACAGTAATGCTTTATACTATATTTAACTGTCTCACTAAGTATATCAAATGTTAGAACTACAAAAACATTTTTATTAATATCTTTATATGTCCTTATATTATCTTTTGATAGTCTAATAACCTCATTACTGCATATCCCATATCTCACATTTTGACTCTGTTCATACTATTCTCTACATTATTCATGTCATCTTGCCTATTTTCAAACATCTCTGTTGTTCTTAATAGTTCTTTTTCAAAATCTTCATCATTATTACAAATCCTAGATATCCTTAAAAATTCACCATAAAGTAAATATTCTAATGTATGAGTTGGATGACAACTATTGCCTGACATAAATTGGTTTACCACATCAATTTTTTTATGTAACTTGGTGACCACCCCTTTTCCAGAAATGCCTTTTAACACTATATCTAAAAAAGGAATTTCTGTACCCCACTGTACTATGTTTAAATATGTTTCTAAATATTTTTATCTAACTATTTAATATATATATCCTCTATGTTCTAATTATTTTATGTTGGGTTTGATCATTGGCTGACTGTGATCACCTGATTTTAATATGTTCTTATTTAGAATGAGCAACTGTACTGTATTATACTAGCACTGAGAAAGGGTTGTTACCCAAAAGCTTTGCAATAAACTTTGGTTCTGGCATTCTTGGAGTTGGAATTGTGGTTTATGGTTTTGTGTTTTCTGACTTCTCATTTACCACTGCATCAGCTTTTAGTGTTTATTTATTTATTTATTTATTGACATTATTTAACCAGGAAAGTCCACTGGGTCAGTAACCCATTTTCAGTGGAGGCCCGGGGAGAAAAGCACCACAAATACATAGACAATGTCGACAAAAGTTTTAATATAAGTTTTAACAAATATTGCAAATATAAGAAGCAAACATAGTACAATGTGACACTTCTTAGGGTTTACATTAGTATACATTAGGAGTCATTAAATACAGATACAGGAAAAAATGTTACACCTGTAGAACAGCATGGACATTAAAAACAGTACCATCTGTGGTGTGAGTGAAGAAAGAGAAAAAATGTATAGTAGATATGAAGAAATTGGAAGACTTTTTAATATCTTGCACCATCCTAACATTTAGTTAATGGGCTATCTTTAGGGTGGTTTGTTTGTGTGGCAGGTGCAGAATGGATTATTTATGTAATGAGATTTTAAAGCTGTCTTAAAGGTTTTTGTGTGGTCAATTTCAGTTATATGGTATGGTAAGTTGTTCCATAATTTGGCAATGCTATGGGAGTACAGACATTGTCCTGCTCTTTTGTTGGGTTTTGTTATGGTTAGCAGGTACTTGGAGGATCTTAGTGTTCTGTTAGGAACATAGGTATGTAGAGTTGAGTTGAGTGCTGGACAGTCATTGGGTTTGTAGATTAGCTTGTGTGCTATGGTTAGTTGGGTATATTGGAGGTGATGGGAAAACTCTAGCCAGTTCAGGTCAGTGATAGTTTGGCAGTGATTAGAATGGTAAGGTGTTCCAGAGGCAAATTTGGATATCTTATAATAACAAGATTGAAGTTTATTACTAAGAGTTGAGTGAAGGTTGGTAAAAATGGCACTACCATATAGGAGGGAGGGGGTAAGTAATGTACTGGTAAGTTTTATTTTGGTGTGGTTATCCAGGTAATGTTTGTGGTGATATAGTTTTCATAATTTAAAGTGTGTTTTCTTTATAGAGTCGAGGATATGTGGTTCATAATTGAGCTTGTCGTCTATTGTTATGCCTAGCAGTTTGACTGTTTTCACTATTTTGATTTCTGTACCATCCTTAGCAAGGATTTTAAAGTCAATGCCATGTGATTTTGTAGAGAAAAGTAAAATTTTAGTTTTTTGGGGGGGGTTAACATTAGATGTGCATTAAAAAGCCATGATTCAATAGAAGTAAAGGCTTTTGTATAACTATGAGGAGATCTGAGAAATTGTTGGAGGTGAATATTAGCATAAAATCATCGACATATTGGATAAGGTTTTGGATATGGGGGGTTTATGAAGATAGTTGATAAAGGTATTAAACAGTAGTGGTCCTAGAATGGATCTTTGTGGGGCCCCTATGTTGTTATTTTGATAATCAGATTGCACATTATGCCACCTTACTGATTGTTCCCTATTGTGTAGGTAAGAGATGAACCATTTAAGGGATTTAGGGGAGCATCCTAATTTTGATAGTTTTGATAGCAGCTTAGTATTTGTGTTGATGCCAGTTTTCTCACATAACTCTTAAAATGTATTGAACAACACATGTTTCAAAATTATTTCATTGATTTTTATAATTTCTTCTTTCACAGCTTGTAACTTAGAACTGTTGTGTTTTATGAGATGCTTAAATACTTCAAACCAGTGTTATTATATATCTGCACTAGTTCTTGCTATATCTTATCTTCATAATTAATCCCATTTGGGAATTTATACACACAGTCTCTTAGGGAATTGCGTAAGTTCAATGAATCTCTTTAAATAAAATACATCATATTCTAAAGTTTTGTATTTACTTAATTTATTTCCCAAATCAAAAATTAACAACTTACAATTCACTGAATTGGCCACACTGGTCATATTATCACTGTTAACTTGCTGTTCATTTTCATCAAATTGACTAACAACTGGAGACTTAACATGTTTGTCAATAAAATTTATATTTTGTTGCATGGCCACATCGGTCTCCACACTATCACTCAGTGAAGCTAGAGAGTCAGGACCAATGAGTCTTTCATTACTTCTGTTACCAAAAATGTTCCAATAGGCATTTTCCATTTGTTCAATTAAATTATGAGAAGTCTGACTTAGGATTTCTAAACCACTGGGAATTGGATAAACACTTATATTCAGTAAGATGTCTTTGCTCTGGTTAACCCAAAATATATTTCCATTCCTTGTTCACTTGTTCCACCATTAGAGCCTAGATAAACTATCAGGAATCAAACAACTTAAAGTAAAACACAACCACAAGGTAAAACTGACAGACAAAAGAAAACTGTGTGCAACTGCTCCATTCCTGTAACAGTTGGTTCAACAAAGGTAAGAAACATGGATGGACATGAACCAAGAGCTATTAATCCAAACAAAAACTAAAAACTTGTATTTAAGTGCTTTTGTTCCTTCTTTTATTGCAAATATAAACCACACTGGAACTTAAACCTTTGAATCTAAGCTTCTCAAATTTAAATAGACCACCAAAAATGGCATCACAAAAGCTTGAGATGTTATAGTAGAGCTATGGAAGATCATTTGAGAATGAGACATTTTTTTCAAAAATTGGTTAAAATGATGGATAATATTTAAAAGAAAAATATAAAATAATTTATTTTATATAGAAAATAGCAAAAGATAGAAAGAAAAAAGGAGCATAGAGAAATGCAAAAATGAAAATGTTGCTTTATTTAATCTTGATAAAAATGAAAGGGAATATTTTAGAAAAGAAAAGATCTATCAGAAGAATCCAGAAAAAATAAAACTTTATTATATAAGAAAAAATATTTCTAAAAGGAAAAAAGGAAGAAGTGTCACCACATTTAAGCAGAGGAATAAAGGAAGACAGTGGTATAATGAGAAAAATGAAGTAGGTAAAATTGAAAGAAAGCAGACATATAATGATTATAGTAGTAAGGTATAAAAAGAAATAAAAAGGAGAGAACACTATAAAGTAAACCAGTATGCAGAAGAAGTAAATAAAGAAATAGAAAAACAAATTACAATAATAGAATTAGAAAAGGTGATGAAGAAAGTAAATGCAAACTCAGCAGCTGGACCAGATGGTATAGGATATCTAATGTATTAGGATTTAATATAATAGCAAAAAGAAATGTTAACAAAATATTTAATGAATAGCAAAATGATGGTATTAATTATGAAAAAATGTAGAGGAGTTATGAGGTTTATATGGAAGAAAGGTGTAAAAAAGGAAATTAAACAATGGAGATCAGTAATGTTGAATAATAATGATTATAAACTATTTATGAATATATTTCAAAGAAGATTAAAAATAAGTTGAACTATATACCAAAGACAAAATTTATGGTGATAAAGAAAAAGGAAGTCAAGAATTATTAATAGTAATTAGAGAAACGGTAGATGACATTAAGAAAAGAAAAAAATGAAGTGAAACTAATAATGTCTGATATTGATAAAGCATTTGATTTTATAGAGCATGATATTTTATGGAAAATAATAAGAGTATATTTTTGGTAGAAAGATGAAATTATGTGAATTAATGTATAAAAAACATTAAAATTAAGGTTTTAGTAAATAGTTAAGTGAAGAAATAGAAATGAATAGATGTGTTAAATAAGGATATCCAATGAGTAATATTTTGTTTGCAATGGTAATCAATAGTGTAATAAAAGGAATAAATGAAGGAATGAAAAAGAGTAAACATGTACAAGAAATTGTGTGTCCTATTATTATGACTTACACTGAAAATATAATTTTAACAGCTAAGAATGGAGAAGAAATTAAAAAGGTAGCTATGAATATGAAGATAGATTGTGAAAGGTTGGATTAAAAATTAACAAAGAAAAATTTAAGGGTTTTGATAATGATAAGGAGTTGGAAGGAATATGATTTGAACAGAAAAAGAAAAAAAATATCAGTATTAGGAATTGCTTTTAAAGAAGATAATATATTGAAGGAGCAATGGGAGAAAATTTTGAAAGATTTAAAAGGATTGTGTCATGTGGAATAAGTATAGATTGGCCTTTAATAAAAAGCACATTTGTCCCTCAGGGTTCAATGTTTAGATCCTACTCTTCCAGCAAAACACACCTCACCCTTCAACAGAAACTACAGGCAGGATTGCATGAGCTTTGTGCATGGCTCCAAAATAATAAACTTTTATTACAATGTAAGAGAATCAGTGTGATGCTTTTCTTTACCCCTCAGAGACTTGCCTCCTATACTTCTCCACCTAAAGGACATTAAAGGTAATCTTATTGCAAATGTTTCAAAGCAAAAATACCTATAGCTTACTCATGACCCTTCAGTGAATGTTTCGCTTGCTAGGGTATCATATCAACTTAAACTATGCTATTGTATCTCCCACCTTCTTACACCTGCATCATGCTCAGTTATAGCCATAAATGCCCAAATGGCAACATTAGAATACACTGTTATTCTCCTTTGCATTCAATAATCCCACAAATTATACAAATTACAAATCACCAAAAACAGAATTTGCAAATTCATTCTTCACCTTGACCTCACCACACATCACTGTGACCTACTAAAAAAAAATCAACTGGTTACCTATTACCAACAGATCTACTCTTCGACTCAGTACTTATTCTGTTTCTTGGATACTACCCACCACTAAAAAGATTAATCCTAATCAGAGCCAAAGTACTCCCTCCTTTGCAGTCAGGATGATCTCCTTACTCTGGCGAGGCCAACAGTCAATACAGGCTTAGGTGAAAGTGCTTTCATCAGACTAGGCCCACCTCTGTAGAATCACCATATAAAGTAAGAAAGAAGAAGAGTCTACAGGCCTTCAAAACAACATTAAAAATAACATTTAATTAATAATTCTAAATGCATTGCTTTCATGGTACAGTCTAAAATGCTATGCAGTTTTTCTTTTGTATACTATAACTAGGTTCATTGTATCAGTCTTTACTGTGGTCACGACAGCACATATGTTGTAAATATGCCCACACATGTATATAGAACCTAAGTCTAGAATATGTGTACAGAATAACATTTTGTTTGATATAAGACTGTGTCTTATAATGTGTTATCCACTCAAAATACCTGTTGCCTTATCTAATTTTGAGATTTTGTATCTTTGAATGTTGTTGTACCACTGCAGGTACTTGTTTCGTAACCATCTTACTTACCCAGTTAAGAAATGTCCAATAAATAAATAAATAAATAAATAAGTACATACATACATACATACATATATAAACATGATTGTGATGGGGCTACCATTCTGGCAACTATTAAAACAGCTTCCATTTGAGCCCTAAGTTCCATATGTATGCCCAGTAGCACTTCAGGTTTGGGAATACAATAAACATTGCATGGGATGTTAAACACTGCTATGAGTGATGTAAATCTGCAGAGGGTCCTGCCATCTTAGAAACAGATGATTCTGTTATGTTGTTTAAGTCTCCACTGGGGAACAACAGTGAAATATTCACCTTCGATCACACATTTCTCCCATTCCACCAAAAAACAAATAAGTGGCCATTTCTCCTGAATATCTCTCCATCACTAATCAGCTTCTGTTGCACCTGGACCATTATCTGATCCTAGGTCATCTGGGTTGTTGTTAAGGTTTTATCTGTACATCATCACATATGTGAGACTCACTTACTACTACTAACTTGGCACATTGGCATTTGCCTAAAACATGTTGCTTAGCATAGCATTTATTAATTATTTCTTGGGTATTTTTTTTCTTTCATACTTTTGGCAGAGTTTCCAGAAGATTCTTCATAATCAGGCATTCATTGTTAACTGCAACATAAAGCTAGCATTCAGAGACCACAAAAATGACTTGTTATTTACATTTTTCACCAGAGATGGTATAAATTAGGCATTTGTATTGGAGGCAGATGATACTTCTCTGTGGATATATGTGTTTATCTGTTTTCTTTATTCACTACTAGATTCATGACTTACCATAGGGACTAAGCAATGTATTACAAACATAGTGCAAATGTATAGTAATTCTATTTTCTGATTTCTTGATACTTTTGGAAGCATTCATTCATGATTGGTGGTCTTAGGATATGTGTTAATATCCATCAGGAAGGCAATACATTGAAATTGTTCTGCTTCTTACTAGCAAACTTTGAGAATAGCTGAACTATTGCCAAGATCTACTGGATAATTATGCTGAAATTGTTTCTGATTTCTTATCTTCATTTACAGGTTGGCTTTATGAAGAATGGAAAAATTGTTGCTTTGGATGTCACATATTATAGCAATGCAGGCAACAGCATGGATCTGTCAATTGCTGTAAGGCACATATTTACTTTTTTATTCTCTACATCATAGTCTGTGCATGACCACTACCATTTGATCAGCAGTGTCCATTCAGCAGATAACACTCTGATATTGTGCCCTAACCTGAGCATTATGATACATTGTCATAATACTAACATATGGCATATTTTGTGGTGCATTCCCTTTCAGTATGGTAACTGTCTTGGAATTCTGATCTGCAACTTGTTAGATGACCAAAGGAGAAATATAGGCATTCAGTGAACATAGGATAGGATATCAAGCATCTTAATAAAACAGAAAACATGGACCTCTTTGCTTAATATTGCCCCAAGAGGAGAGATGATACAAAGAAAATTATGTACAACATGACTAGAAAAGGTACTATAAATTTCTGGCTTGGACAATCAACTTTTCCTTATATGTTAATGTAAGAAAAGGCTTCTTTTTACAGGTCTGTTCCAGGTCAGAAGCTAATCTAAAGAGTGGAAAATAGCCACATACAGTATTGATGTATTACATTCAGAGTGAAGCTATTGGGTTTGCTAGAAAGGTATATAAATCAGGAGGTAATAGAAGGCTATTTAGGGAACCATTTTTCTTAACTGGCTTTTGGAGTAATAATTTAGTAAGAAATTGGAATTAGTTGTAAACAATACATATGCTTGATTAATTTGTTGCAATGTGATTTTAATGTATTATACAAGTCCTATACTGTCAGAATTTGCTTTGCTTATTTTTTTTTAAATAATTTTAGAAAGTAAATTTTCAGCCTCTTTGTACAATTGCATATGTAAACATTTTTCAGGATAAAGTAGACTGAATCTAGCTTGACAAAGCACATATACATTTTTGCTAACTAAAAGAAATCTTTGAGTTTTTGTGCCTGCCTAACTGTTGCACCTAGGTCCTTCCAGCTGTCCATCCTAGTTCCCCACCACTTCCACTTATCCTGTTCCCTATAAAATATATTGTATGCCTGTATTACTGCTGTTTCTGCCTTGCCACTCTATCTGTGATTTTTTTTCACTTATGTACCACTCCATTCTGGAAACAGTGCTTCCTTATGTCTAGGATAACTTGAGCACATTTCATTTATGCCCTTTCGTTATTCTGTAATCCTGCCCTGTCTCTCTTGTTATAGTGCTTCAGTATCACCTACCATTACTTTGTGAACTCAGATCATATCCCCTTCATCACAACATATTTAGGGCGTATAGTCTTCGACTGCTGAGTCTCTCCTTGTATTAATCCAGGGTGGCATCCTTGCAAGCTATGTTGCCTTCTTCTGTACTTTCCCTATCATATTTGTTTTTCCCCTCCCTTTAGGGCCTCCTGCACTGGGTAACAGTATCTCAGTTTGCATCTTATCAGTGGCCAGCAAAGGGAAAACATTGTTTTCTTATACCTAGAATCCTTTTCTTTCCTATTCCTGTTCCAGGACTTTACCCACAATGGATGCAACTTACTTCTAGTTTAGACAGAATGCCCTACAGTTATCTAGATTGAATATAAGCTGTCAGCTTTAAAGGGATGCTACCAGCCAAGCCATATCCCTTGTGATGGTCATTCCTCCATCTTCAACTACTCCACCTTCCATTTTGGTTTGTACATTAAGAAGTTTATCCTGCTGTCCATGCTGTAGGTTAGGTGTATCACATACAAACTGAATAAGGTAAGGTTCAAAACTGAAACCTTCAGTACACCAGTGATCACTTCCCTATCCCATAATTTCCATATATTGACTGAGTCCTGTCTTCCAACCTTTTCTCCACCCATTTGCACATTTTTCTTTATCTTTATCTATTAGGTTTTTAGTAGTCTTCTGTGTGACACAGACTCAAAAGACTTGCCAGTATCCAGGTAAATAATATATACTTACTAACTCACCACCCCGCATTTATTTTGTTGCACAGTCATACAACAGGATGAGCTTGGTTTAAAGCAGCTGTGTGTACTAAACCAGTGTTGACTTCTATCCTGGATGTTGTTTATTCCTGGAAATTAGTTAACATATTCTTCAGGGTATTTTCTTTTTTAAAATGGATGAACTAGCTTTGGGGCCTTTTACTTTATCATTTAGTGCCTTCATTTCTTTCTGTACTTCTTTTTTATTTGTTATCCTGTCTGTGTCTTTCTTTCCTTAATTAATCTGCCTTCAACCTGGATTTCTTCATTTTGCTACAGTGAACTGATGAAAATGGAAGACAGCAACTCAATTAGAGTTTGGATCTGATTTTTTTTTTATTTGCTTACTTATACCTTCTGTTGTCCATTAGTTATTTGCTTATCTCTGTTTCTTTTCCTTTTATCTCTCTTGCATACCTAAGCAATTTATACCCCCCCCCCACTGACTCCCTACATCCTTCACTTACCATTTCCACACTGACCTTTCTTATCTCTCTGGTTGTCTTGTTTACTTTCTTCTTTGTAAAACTTTTTCAACTGAGCTTCTGTCTTCTTTTCATGTTTTGTAGTTTCTATCCCCAGCTCTAAGTACTTCTGTTATATCTCATTTGCACTATATTTATTTCCTTGACTTGCCAAGTCTACCATTTCTTTTTAACCTTTTCTTTTTTTATTGATATCCAAAAGTCATTTGCTTCACACAAATCTTCATTTACTATTTCAACTATGTTGCCTTAGTTTGCTCCTAGGGGCAGTTTTAGACTAGATGGGTTAAGAACAGAGGTTGAGGATGGGGACTGGGCGTCCTAATGACTCTGGATTAAAGGTCCCTAAATAATGTTGGAGTTTGGTTGTCACCAAGCCTCCAAAAGCTCTTAAAGTCTAAATGTTCTGTGATGCATATTATATCTTACGTTTACAGCAGACAAAAAAAACCTGGGTCTATTTTAAAATCTCAAAGTCTGACAATATCGAATACGATATTGTCGACACGAGAATACCGAAAGTGCACTACACCGAACGTTTAAATGGAAAATCTCCATAGGGAGAGATTTCTGTTTACTTCAATGTAGTGCATTCTCGGAGTTGGTATATTTAAGTAGGGGTGGTGTGGTTGGTGCAGGGGGGATTGCCCCCTGCCTACACACTATTTATTTATTTTTTTTAATTAATTAATTTTTTTTGGTTTCGATGGTTTAAGACTTCGATCACTAAAGTTTGAGCTTTAGTGATTCGAAGTTTTAAACCTTTGAGATTATAATATAGACCCAAAAATCTCACTTGTGTTTATGACTGTCAGAACAAATAAAATATGCATATTTTGCTATAACATATAAAATGATAGAAATATAATTTTTTCTAAGAAGAGGTATTTTGTTATTTCATAAAATACACTAATGATATACTTCAGATATATATTGAGTTTGTCCATCTAACTGAATGCAAAATGTATGTTGGTTGGAAACCAAATGGCACAAAAAAAGCACACAAATGGCTATGTAAGACATGATGCCTAGAAATATAGTGCTAGATCTCTGTAGCTATATGAAATAATATAACAGGTTTCTTAGAAGATGTTTTGCCTATCAACAACAGAATGCGGGTATGCTGAAATGTCTCTGTATCTATATCTATCTATATCTATGTCTATCTATATCTATCTATCTGCACACACACACACACACACACACACACACATATATATATATATATATATATATATATATATATATATATATATGTATATATATATATATATATATATATATATATATATATATATATATGTATATATATATATATATATATATATATGTAGATATATATATATATATATATATATATATGTAATTATATATACAATGGGTCTATTTCTTCTTACTGAATGCACAGTTCAAAGAATATTAGTTTGCAGACTCTGGCTTGTCCAAAATACAGTTTTCCGAAATCACATTTCACCAGAACTTATATGTGCAAAAATGACAGCATGTGTATGTAGTGTTAGGTATGCCTTTACATTTTTCCTACATTTGAATGTGGTTGTAGAATGTGCCTGTTCTTAATACGGTTAATGTAACATCCTTGATTGGTGGTGAATATTAGAGTGGCAAATCGTATAGAGGCAGAGAAATTTTAGTGATTGAAGGCAATCTTAAAGTTATAGTAAATTGTTTTTACACCTCTTGTAACTTTGAATTGGAGATTGAACTGCAGTAAGGCTGGGGAAATCTACCCTTGCTGTCACTGTAGTGCAATCTCAGAGTTGGTATAGAAGCAGGTGGTGTGGGGGATGTGTATTTTTTGTTTTTATTAATTTTGTTTGTTTATTTTTAGTATTTTGTAGTTCGTGAGAGTGTGTGCTTGGACTGCTGTAGTTTCGGCAAATTGGTTTTGTTTACATAACGTTTTGAACTGTGCATTCGATAAGAAGTAGACCCGTATATACATGTGTCTGTGTGTGTGTGTGTGTGTGTGTGTGTGTGTGTGTGTGTGTGTGTGTGTGTGTGTGTGTGTGTATTGTACTTTACTGTATATACTTCTAAACATAGGCTCATAAGTACAGAGACAAAAACATCCCTATTATGGCAAGTAAATGAAACTTTTATTTCTCATGTAAGTAGAGGTCAGTAAAGTATTCTAGCCCATTATTGTTCTCCTCATACTGACCACACATTCATCACAACATTCCCAGTAAAAACAAATTATAAAGCAAAATATCAGACTGCAACAATAAAAAAGAATATGATATATATATATATATATATATATATATATATATATATATATATATATATATATATATATATGTGTGTGTGTGTGTGTGTGTGTGTGTATGTGTGTATGTGCATATTTGTGAGTTTATTCTTGAATTTTAAAACCTGGCAATGTCGAACATGAAAATACCATGATGAGAATATTGAAAGCCAGGGATGCTAATGACCACAAGAGCAAAGTGTATCAAACAATGAATCACCTGACCTGTGACTGTGAGGACAGAGAAAGAAAGAAAGAAGTGCCAACAGGCAAGTCCAGGTGTTATAGTCCTTGACATTCCCAGCATGGATATTCTCTTCATGGCATTTCCATTTTTCTCATTGCCACATTCAAAACATCTGTAGTATGCATATATATAGAAACAGAGAGAAAGAGAGAGATAGAGGCAGATAGATTTTAGATATACTTTTGTTTGATAAAAATACCTATGAATTGTGCTTCCATTGTAATTAGAATTTAGTGCATATATATTTTGGGCATTACTTTCACTTACCATTTTGAGCAAAGTTCAAATAGTTCCTCATTGGAAAAGGGGTTTAACTGCAGACTGTAACAACATTTTTCTGAAACATTGGATATGCTACCTGTATATAAGAGGCCATAGGTTAGTTCTCCAAGTAGTTCATAATAAAAAATGGGCAATTATCATGAGAGACTTGATGACAAAACACATTCAAGAATGCTATCCTGCTCCCATGGATTTCACTGCATCTCAGTCCTGATTTACATGGCAGAACACTACCATTGTCAGTACATGAGGTTTAGGTCTCACCATACATATGCAGTAACAGAAAATTGCCTTACCTGGTAAAATATTTTACACACAAGTGTGTGTGTGTGTGTGTGTGTATATATGTATATATATATATATATATATATATATATATAGATACATATATATATATATAGATATATATAGATATAGATATATATATATATATAGATATAGATATATATATATATATATATATATATATATATACACATATATATTTTTACATACACACACACACACACACACACACACACACACACACACACACACACACACACACACACACACAAAATTTGAATTAATGAACACAGTTATAGACATGATCATTCTGACAACCTAATGGGAAACAACTATAATGCATTTTGTCAGTCTGACACATTTAACTATCTCTATAGACTGATTAGTGGAGCTTGTTTATACAACATTATGCTTCTGAAACAGTCTGACATTTTCTAATAAAGATTTTGGACATCAAATTTAGATAGTCAGTATAACACTACTTAGATTCAGGGGAACTCACAGGATTTTTTGCAGGGGGTGCAAACCCAGAGCCCCCCCAGCCATTCCAGTGTCCCATTACTTGGCTATTTCTCCCCAGTTGCCATAAAAACTGTTCAAAACTCTCAGTGTGTATATTGTTTTGTGCTTTACTTCTACAATGATTGCAGATATTTGGATTTAATTTACAACCTTTACTTAAAATTTTATAGCACAAACACTGATAGACATTTGCTAAACAAAGCAATAGTGTTACAATGAAAACAGAATTAGCATTAAAGCTTCTTTACCTTTGAAACTCACATTCATTGAAACAGCATTGAAACCCACATTAAAGAAAATACATCTGGCCAGTGGCACGTTAAGTTTACCTTTGGACTGTTTTCAAACCATAGGCCCCTTGCACACATTTTTAGGGCCATACAAATGTTCTTTGATTCACCTTACTGATTGTATTAATAATAATATACAAATTGAATTGGTTCCACTTTATAATCTTGAAATACTGAAATTTTGAATTTCAGTATCCCGAGACTATAAAGTCGAATGTTCCAAATCCTGATACCCCAAAGCCGCAAAACACAAAATCATGAACATATACACACCATACACCACACAATACATTCATCATCCAACCCACACTACAAGAAACCAACAAACAAAACACACACAAACACAAACCAACAAACCTGCACTACACTACTGTGCCCCCACACCCCCCTACTTATATAGACTAACTCCGAGATTGCACCAAACAGAAAAAGACAGCAAACTCACCACTACACAATCTACAGTAACCTCACACACACACACACACACACACACACACACACACACACACACACACACACACACACACACACACACACACACACACACACACACATCACAAATATATAAACACCACCACTTTCAACACTTAAACATTCATACTTTTACCTGCTTACCCTAACCCCCACATAAAACTTCCAAACACACTCACATACACTCAAACACATACCTAAAACCCAGCAAAATACCCGCTTACCTTACATACCAGCTAAATCCACAGACTACACATTACATCCTACACACACTACATTCAGCGTCAAATACCAGAACACCATTACCGCGAATTCGACATTTCCGGATTCATGCTTATGGAGTTATATATAGCTATATATTTGAATATAATATATATTTAATTCAAGATTTCAGTATTCCGAGATTATAAAGTGGAACCATTGAATTATATCCCTTGTATAATACAGCACCACTTGTTAGTGTGTTTTAAATTTATAGTTTTGAACATTTTTCCAGTAAGCAATGAAAGAAAACATACAGACAAATAATGACAAACTGTCCAGTTTAGAACATTTCAACCATAAAAGGCCACTCAGATGTCTGTCATTACAATCCACCAATATCATCAGTTAATATACACA
>NC_056727.1:896349400-896366690 GCF_019279795.1 Protopterus annectens | reverse complement strand
TACCGGCCTCACTCCTACCAGATTTTCCAGCACAGACAGCTCCCGCTTGTGGATTGCCATGCCTCGGTCAAGGATTCTGACCATTTCACCTAATCGCCTATCCAGAACATTAGCAATCTGCTGTTGAGCATTTGCCAATGCCTAGATGTTGTCATTTAGGGTATGGATAGCAGCCCTCTGCAGCCTCTGTCCTTCTCTGTTCTGCCGTTCAGCACATGCCTGTGCCGCCATTACAGTCTGGAACATGCATCTGGAGATACCAGCTGCTGCGCTCTGTCCTGCAGGTGCATGTCTGCCAGAGGTCCTCCTACGAGCAGCACCGGCCACATGCCTGTGTGGCACATCTGTAGTCATTACACTGACACCATGGTGTGTAGGCACACCTTCTGTAGCCACCACATGTTCCTGTTCCATGCTAACAGATGCTGACTGTCCTTCCTCTATGGCCACTGGTGATGCGGTATGTGTTGACAGCAGAACTGTGTGCGGGGAAGAGGGGGACAGCGCTGGGATGGTAACCATTGGCACAGATTCAGCCCCTGACAACCCTGCCTGTACCTCATGCATATGTTCATCACTGCTAGTATCTGTGGGGACACTAACATCAGATGGACCGCAGGAGGGTAACGCACCTACATCACCTGTGAATGCAAAGAAATACTGTAAAGTACAATAGACACAGACACAAACACACAAACAGACACAGACACACACACAGACACACACACACACACACACACACACACAGCCACACACACACACACACAGACACACACACACACACAGACACACACAAACATAGACACACACACACAAACACAGGCACACACAGACACACCATGCATGTGATTTGTCAGATGGCATGCAGCTCAGACATTAATAGTGTTAGTAAGCATACCTCCCTGGGGTGCACACTACAGCAAGCAGGTGTCATATCAGTAGCCATGCAGTTCACACAATCATGGTAGTATGCATGCATCCCCGTGATACACCATGTGGCCCAGAACAGGATAAGAGTACACATGGCTGACATGACCTTGACATGTAATCTGCTGACATGTGCATTAACATGCATACATGTTTGACACAATGGTGTCCTGACACATGTACAGCATCATAATGGGCTTCACATTGCAGTGTTGTGTGTATGCCCTACAGATAGAATGCATGTTTAGCAAATGTGCATGAGCATGGGAGGGTAGTGTGAGCCATCTACATTGCTATACAGTGTGAAGTACAGACACTGTGTCATTGCATGGCAACATGAGGCATCTATGTTGCTGTAGAATGCATAATATGTACACATTGCATAGCCATAACTGCAACACAGTCGTGATGTTCAACAGATCGTATATGGTAGACTTCAGTGACACCTCCAGTAGCTGTGCACAGGCTTTTAGGTTGTCCAGTGTACCACATCAACTGTATAATTGGTCAACTAAGGCTATAATTGGACCATGTGTGAACAATGTGCAACAGGGTGTATACACATCCCAAGTACTGTGTGGCTACATGTCTCTGGCCATCCCCCATGGCCATGTATGCACATGTGTTGGCCAGTTGTGTGTGATGGGCATCTTTTCCACATGTCTGTGTTGTCCCATATGACATACACCCATAGATGTCAGATATGTCACAATCCACAGGGATATGCAGACAACTTGTTGTATGTTTGGTATGTGGGGTATAGGTCATGCGATAGTGTGACAATATTGCAGACAGAACACTACATGTCTGGGACATGTCAGGTGGTACATCACAATGTGTGCACCCAATGCAGGGGCATATGACACAATGGTGACACCTGTGGGCTGCCCATATCACAGCTCACTGTGTGGTACTGTGTGCGTACCACACATGTTGTTCCAATGCATACTACATATGCATCCATTGTAGAACACCTCCGCCATTGTATGCACAGCTGACCACACATGTCGCAATGACAAGTACTGTGGTTTCAAGTCGGTGTATCATTACATTTGTATATATTGCACATGGGTGGCGTGTGTGAATGAAGGGTGGTGCGATCTGCATATCGCGACTGGAACAAACATCAGGTGTGCAAGTGTTAACTGGCCACATGGCAAATAGAAATACACTGTAACATGCCTGATACTGATGACAGTCTCACCTGCAACGGACCCATGTCTGTGCGGCATGCCAGAGGTACCTGTATAGGGGTGACACACCAGTATGAACATTATCCATGACTGTATGACAGCCACAAGTTGCACTGTGCTTGTGAACACATTCACCTGTGTAATAGCATATAGTATGCACATGTGTGCATACACAACGTAGCATACTGTAGTATGCAGCATGTGTGTCCACATACCTTGCATATGTTGTTACTTTACATAATGTACAGTGACACATGCAACTACATGGGATATAATAGCCATATGTGCAGTACTGACTTACCAGGCAACTCCAGGCTCATTGGTTGGGAGACACCCACCTCCACGATGGCAGCTAGTGTTTCTGGATGCTGTTCCCTGGGTGTCCCCAGACTGGCCAGTAGCTCCTTGGTGTGTGTGAGTGGGGGCTGGGTTGGCGGCCCACCACCTGTTCCACCTTGTTCCCTGGTGATTGCAGTGGCACACTGTTTTGCATGTCATATCAGGTCCATGCAGTGTCTGCGCACCTGTTGGTAGGTGCGGTTATGGCCACCCACATCATTCACCCTCCTGCATAGATCCTGCCACAGGTCATCCTGCTGCTGGGCATGCTGTGGCACATGGCTGAACAACAAGTCATAGTTGTCATGGAGCTGTGGGATGAGGACATCATCCTCCTGGCAGGTGTATGCTGGGAGGCGTGTACGGAGCATTATCTGTAAGACATAATGATGGTGACAGGTCACAGTTTCAGAGATGTACAGAGATACTGCTGCACATACATTTCTATGACATCTACTACATCTGCACAGTTATCTTTGCAAAGCATCATGACACTTACACGACTGACGTGTTTGTGTCACACATGTCACACCCATTATGCATTGGATATCATCACCATATATGTGTGTCACCTCATTACAGTGTTCATACTCCATGTAAATGCTGTCTTGCTGTGGGCATGTCTATTTGCCTGCACTTGTGTTCTTACCTATCTGCACATGCCTGGATGTGTCCACGGTACTACTGTTGACCTGGATGCTGTGTATATGTCACATATCAACACAGACACAGCCGTAATGAACTTGAGCAGTGACAATGCACACATACGCATGGACACCTGTACATTCATGTGTTTTGCCATATACATCTACACAGCACTGTACAACTGTTCAACATCCTGCCACGGATCGCCTGTATTGCACATGTGATAGACATGGGACAATGGCTAGTCAGACGACATTCACAGGGATGGTTATCAACCATAGCATGTGTGGGCACGGTTTCCAAGCTGTAACAGATAGCCATTGTGCCACCGCAAGGTGCATCAGTGCCACATTACTGATCCAGTCAGTTGATAGTGCATCTACCATGCAGCCATCACACCATGTATGACTGGGATGACATGTGCAGCTTTGATGGACAGGGTTGCATGGTATGGTGGGAGTATGTCACATATATGGCACAGGGATCTGTCCAGCCTGTGGTCGCTCCTAGTATTAGGATGGTGGCTGTCCATGACATATGTCTTATAGATCAGGATATGGACATGTAGCATGTCCATCATCATGGTGTAGCAAATGTCCTTCTGCAAGGTAGACAGCATGCTGCATAGTGGAGGTGAGAATTGTGAAGGCTGGTATCACACATCCATACATAGCCATTACCCCTTACAGGTGGTATGTGATCCAATATTGGTCACCACAGTGCTGTATATGCCTGTCCAGTGATCTCCGTGCTCATGGATGGCACCCTGACATGACATGGGTACCTCATATGACTACCTAAGGGGCCTTGAGACGTCACCATGTCGGGGGGGTGCACTGCACAGCACCATCCCTTACACAGTGTCCATAATGTTGACCACAGCATAGGTAGTAGTTTATGGGTACAGGGATGTTCACCTAGCGGTGACACTGCTGGTATCATCCATCAGACTGTGCACATATGTCACACACCTCACCCACACAGCCCATTCTGTATGTTGTTCACAACACTGACACAGCTATACTGATAGGTCATGGCCATTCACAGCCTTACATACACAGATGCCTAACATTTGTCTGTGTGGTATGGGCTACAATGAGGGTGGGGCACAACACATTAACCCTGTTCTACTGTAGCTGGCACTGGTGTGCTGTGCACATGTCACTCTTGCACCTTTTGTAGTTGTGAGTCTGTCAACAGGCCACTGGTGGAACACTCCTGTGACATGCAAAGGTATTTGTAATCAAATATCCTTGCTATCTTGTACATTTGTACTGCTAAAATCTACAGTGCTAATGGTTCATGGACATGCACACCATACTCAGCAGGGTTATAGTGCGGTGCCACCCTAAATGACTGTCATCACCACTTGTGGGTTGATATTATCCAACACCCTATCTGTATTGTATGGTCATGCTAGGCACTTGTTCAGAACTTGTGAGCATGTCATGAGCTACTGATTACTATAGCACCCATTCCACACCATGTCGTACAGGTACACTGGCTGTCCTACACTTCCCAGCTTGCTTAAGGTATGACAGCTGTTGTACACACGTAAAGCACATATCCTGTGGGACATGGTTGTATATACAGGCATGTCCAACTGTCACGTACTAGTGCTACTGCCTGTCTATATGAGGGATATGTCGTACATGTGGCAATAGAGCAACTGTCTCATGTACACATTCAATGCTCACCTCCCAACATACAGCACTACAGCCTGTGGGTGATGCACTTCTGCAGCCATGCAGGGGGCATAGCTCTCAGGTGTACCTCATTACGAGGAACGTACCTCATTTGGGGTTCTAAAAGGTGCATGTTCCTCAAGGTTCCACATTGGAAGGGTCTGTCACACATTCATTGTTGTAAATTGTTTATCTGCTAGCCATGGCTAAATAGATGGGAATCATATTAATTCATTGGAATATCTTTTTTATGCATAAGACCAGCCTATTTTAGCCATCGTATGCCCTTCCTAGTTGAAGCTGTTAGTAAGCCAGTTGCAAGTGTTCTAAGTTTTGCTCATTTGTCACGCAGTATGAGGGCTAATGTTCCTCAGTTTGGGGACAGGAGGTTGACAGCTATGGCTGGGGGTAATGCTGTCACCAACCCTGACTGCACCTGACAGTCATTTGGGGATGTGTAACATTCGCAACACACCCCACCCATCACATAGTCTCACATGATCTACACCACTGGCCACACCTACGAGGACAACTTGTGCAGTACGTCTCCATACTCACTGTAGGCACCAGAGGTAGCCCCCATCATGGAAGACAACATCACCAGCTTATAGCCCACAGACTCATGTGTGCCCATCACATACAGCCAATAGTGAGTTATAACATTCACAACACACCAGTCATAGCTGACTCTGTAGGGAGTCACACTGCAGTTCCACACAGCAGGCTACACAAGGCGTTAGTCGCTTACATCTTGCTGTCGGGTAACTGCTTCTGCAACATAACCTATGCACCCATGCCACACCTCACCAGGTACAATATGACTGTCATTCTCCATGTTAGTGTGACTGCCCTGTGATGCCACTTCACAGACTACGTGTGCAGGGACATGCAATAGCTCACCAGTCTTATAGCCCTGAGGGTGTGGGCCTAGCCCTGGGGAGCATTTTGCATTTGTCTGGACACGATACAACTGTGCAATGACCGACTGTGTCACTTCAACAGTTGGCTATGCTCCTATTGTCATTCCACAGGCATGTGGTATCTGTCCGCTATGACTGTCCTGGTCAAACACAATGCTGTGGCACAGATGACTTGCACCTGTCAGCCCTGGGAGTACAGCTCACATGTAAGGCTCTTGCTGCTTCTATACTGCCTGTCTTGCACAGTTTCCAATAATTGTCACCGGCAGGGCGGTAACTGGCAGGCACGACATGGGGTCATGTGACACAATGCTTGCATCTTCCTCTCTGATGCACGCAGACAAGGCACACCTTATAATGCACCACTCAAACATCTCTGCAGTGACTGGGACCTGCCTCTAGGCTCTGCAGAGCACACCTGCAATGACAGGTTATAGAAGGACCATACTTTTCAGGCACATACCTGGACCGACACAGCCACAGCTGAGGGGTTCCCATATCCCACTATGTTTTGCACACATCCTGGCAAGTTACATAGCACAATACATCAGAGGTGCTCCACGTGCAACTAACTGTGTCTGGGACCGCTATACACATTGTAACAAGCGACAGAGTCAACATCATACCCCACGGGTAACATACCTTCTATGCTGGTATAGTGGACAGTGGGCCTCAGACAGCTACTACTGATGTGTGACTGACACTACCCCACACTTCACTGGGATAGCCACTCATGTACCGACACATCCATGAGTCATACCCTCCGCTCTGCTGGATCAACCCATACACACCACCTCCAAGACCTACATTACCCTTGGCATGAACACTACCACCATGTGACTGGGTGTTACACACCTGGGGTTATCCCCTCATTGGTGGATTCCGAACATATACTAATCGACCTTGTTAGCCACATCCCGGCAACACACCCATCACAGCATACACAGTACATGTGTACTACAACACCTACTACAGACGTCTGCTGACAGCGGTTGTTAACATCATGACACCCGTGCAGATGGACAATGCACATACAAATGCTGACATATACCCCAGTGCACTTCATTAGCATGTACACAACTGCATGGATCATGCCATGATGTTACACACCAGATAACAGACGCCACTCTGGTGGTCATGTTCCATGGACATATGATGTACAACAACAGGTGTAGGCTGTTGCACAGTGGTGTACATTCCCATGTGTGGGGTGGCTCACTGGTCAGCCATGGTGGGGCCACAGGGTCCCTCATCACATACTCCAAGACTAGCTACGTAAACATGACTGCCACACATTCCGGGGTGTACCACCAGGCATTATGGTGGTATGTCAGTATTCTATGGCAACACCCACATCTGCTGTCACATACAACAGTCACTCAGGAACATTGCAGACCCAGGTGTTGTTGGCAACATGCTGGAGGATGGATTCAGTGCTGACATTACACCCTCTCACTCACTACAGGGCCGCAATCCATACATGAACATTATGGTGTCCCTGTGGTCACACCTACACAGTACTGACCTACACTCTATATGTCCTGGGATACTGGCCCCATGTCACCTTCCAACGTCCCAGGCTGTGATGTCCACCAACCTCTGAATTACATGTCTCACCACTAGGCCACCATATTCAGTAATAGCCTTGTTTCAGGCATTGTAGCCCCTGAATGGCACACAGCAGCATTTATCACACTACACACAGGTGGCACCGCATTGCACGAGTGGGACTATAGTCCTACACACCTGACTGGACTGTTCTGCATGGCTATGTGGCACATCATCAAGGACATCATTCACAGACACATTGTTGAGCTCCCGTCCTTTGCTGCCACCCGGGTTGGGCTTGTTAAGGCCAGAGCATGGCCCCTACACATGGTGAACTCCTTTCATACAGTTACCAGGGCAGTTGCTGATGGTACGGGAGTCCACACATCCTACATTGTCCTCTCATTGACTTTCAGCACCATTCCCCATTCTGGTATTGACAACATGTGCATCCACCTGCACATCATACCCTGTGTCTCAGGATGTTATGCTATGTGGCTCATGGACAGGACACACAGTGAGGCCAGCATACCATAGTACCTACTACATGTCAGGTACATTTGGCATACCACTTTCCTCAGTCATAGGGCCCCTCATGTTCAGTATATGCTTCTCTGTGGAACAGGCTAGCACAGGGGACTTTCCTGCCTAGCTTTCAAACCCCTACATACCAAGCACCATGATTGCTCCACCAGCTGATACTGACTCCAACCATATGGGTGTCGCTGTGACAGATACATAATATGACTATCATGGCATCAAGCTGCATGACACAAGGTGCATGCACATCACCTTTGCATTACACCATTCACCCACTGACTATCACATGGATGGTAGTCCCCCTACATACATATCACATTGTACATGTTTGCAGTACACACATATGTCACACCTACTCCTGTGGTTACCGTATTGCCACTGTGGTGTGGATATCCTTCTACGTGGCCACACCTATCTGTACTGGGTGTGCAGCTGGTGCATAGGCACCCATTGTACCTCTGAACTCAAGACAGCTACACACATTCAAGGGTACACCACCCCATTTAGGGTGTACCTTACACAACAGCTACAGCTTTACATGCCACAACATTAACACGCCATGACGTTTACTGAGCTCTGACAGTTTAAATATACGGCTGCACTATGGACACCACATCTGTACACATTTGCATACTACATACTCAGGGGTGACCTCTGCTGATCAGACAGGGCCCATGTCCACAACATTATTGATGGATATACTCCTCATACGCGACATAAGCAGAGGCCACTGTGAGCAACATGCTCATGGATATGTGCACACACGCCACAATGAGTGGGATGTGCTTGTGGGTTACATTCCCAAACCGGACACTCACCATGCTGTGGAACATAAGTCCTATGTACATCACGCAGGGACACTCAGTAGCACTGTTCATGTGATACCTCCCTTGGTGGTTGGGAGACACATGTAGGCCTGGGATCACTGCAGTGGCTGTACTGTGCAGAGGTGCAGGTGACACCTGGCTCTGCTGTTCACAGGACACTACCCTAAAGAGGTGCCACTAGTGTGAACACTGTAGTTGTGCTTACACATGGACTTGCCAGACTGCATAGTACCCCACTATGCACCTGTGAAGCTATTACATGTCCTTTGTGCATGGTTACTTGGTAGCCCTTCCATTTAGATTAGCTATCATGCTATTACTATGTCCCATACCTACAGGCCATATGTATCCTGTTATTGTACATACCAATAGACGATACTTGTGGTATGCATGATATGCCTGTTATGCTGTGTAGACAATCTGTCATATCTACCTATAATACTATACATTACACATATTTCACATAGTATCCCATAATGAAAAGCATACTTGCACAGCGGGGCCACCTTACATATGTCATTAAAGTTATATGCCCATACACATGCGTGCTGTGACAGTAATACTATCCCCTGGTATGGCACATCCTTGTTGGACATACCCTACCACTGATGGTGGGTTGTATGGCATTGTTCTGTTTAACGCCCTCATGTAGCATCCCTTGTGGTGTCTGTGCTGTGTACCTTGTGTCCCACTGCTGGACGCACAGTTTCTACAAGCATTAGTATGCTCAGCAAGACATCACTACATAAATACCTTTCCCCACTTTATGCATTGCGGACACATTTAATTAATGCAAACCAGGCTATACATACAGTAAAACTAATTAATACAGATCATGGTATACATAACCTTACATATCGGGCGTTCTGCATACCTTGTTGTCGTTACGGCATTTCGTTTCTATCTCTCTCACAGTGTTTCAACTGGTATTCGGTATGAGCATACGGTTTGAATGTCTGGCAAGTCATCCTTATATACGTCGATACCTGAAACATGTGGATTCATCCCGCCAGTTGGTGTTCCTGAGTGACTAATTACTTGCATATCAGCTGTGCAGCTACTCCATTCACCAATTACGTGGCAACAGTGGGGTATAATTGGATTCTCCACTTGGGCATTGCCTATTTGCCCTACCTTCAGGGAGACGGTCTGTATTGTGTTTTGTTCTGTGTAACTGCAACTGCTATGCATGGAGACAAGTATAGTTTGGATTCATGTCCCCCATGGATTGTGTGTGACAGGTAAAGTATTTGGTTCAACATGTGGGTGTACCTGTCATCCCAACGTCTGATAACGGAGTATTGCAATCAAAACCTGTAACATGGCTGTTTGTTCCATTATACAACGCCTGCAATTTTGCATGACGCCTTTAATTGTGTCTCTCACACGGTATGTTGAGGGTTCTGCAGATGTAATTGACTGACTGGATGTTTGTGCTGCTATTACAGTCTGTATAGCTTTAGTTTCTAGTGTGGGGGATGTCAGTGGTTCTACGTAACATATACAGGTTTGTGGGCCTTGCATTTCTACATAATCCATATATATGTGTGTGGGCTCCGTCCCTAATTAGAGAGCTAACAGTTAGTAGACTTATGTTACGGGATTGTACGTTGGGCCGTTGTTAATTGGTTTCTATATCGTCTGCAGGTGAGCTTGCTACTTGTATACCTCCATAATTGCAGCGATATATCAAGGGATATGTGTAAGTGACAGCTATCCCTTGTATTTCTGTCCCAGATATTTGCAGTCATTGTGGTTGTGTTGTTAAAAGAGCCTGTTTGCCATGGGTTGCCACCTTTTCATATGGTCATTGTTGGACACTTGTGGGACACAAAGTGGTGTTTACAGGCCAACACATAGCCACGGTCAGTACACAGGTTAGCACATACTTTTATCCTCACTACATACCTATTGTTGTGTGACTTTGGCTACTTATCATATTGCATTTAACATTTAAGTTTCTTACATACAGGCATAACTATTAAATATGACTGTTACATTATATATGGGACATAGTTATGTCCTACCATCTCGGACATTTGCCCTTTGTACTGTTTTATGTCAGGACACACCTGCCCAGGGTGGGGCTGTCCCTCATATTGTGGGACAGGTAGTAACCGTATGCCTACGGCTAGCTATACCCACACCTACTGTACTGATCTGCCTCTGACTTGGCACTAACAAACACATGTTGCAGACACACACACACATTACAGTCACACAGAGATGCACACAGCACCCTCAACGCACACTTACACAGACTACGGCACCCACAGACATAGTTGAACACAGTGCCTACGTGGACCGTGACACAGGCAGCGGTGACTAACTGTCCCTTCATATCATCATACTATTACTCGCGGATGTACTGTTCCGGTACTGTGTTCTATCGGTCTTTCAGCCTTGTGGTTACGCATGTCAGTATGTTACACATTTCATGGTTGGCGGTATCCTATTTATTTGTACCTCCAAGATGTTATGAATGTTGTTAAACTATCTATTATATTTGCAGATATCACTGAATCCATCTATATCACCATATATCCCTCTATTGCCCTTTCTATCTGTATTATATATATGCATATGTGTACATATATATATATATATATCTATATATATATATATATATATATATATCTATATATATATATATATATATATATATATATATACATATCTGGTGGGGAACATGACAGGCACATAGCACCACCATATGCTGTAAGACTCATGTACTGTTCAGGTGTTGGCATTCCGTGTTCCACTGGCTGTTGTGTTTACAATGTTTGAGGGCTGCCTATGTAGGAGTCACACATTGGGCCACCTATACATTACAATTTACAGGTGGTCATGTTTGTGTGCCATCCATTTTACTGTGTGTGCAGGTGGAGAGGTGTCAGTCAGTAGGGGCCTACACTGTCAGAGTATGTGCTATACGTTCCCTCTTTGCCAAGGCATAGGCATAATGGGCATGCCTCCGTCTGCCTACTGTGGCTGGCACAGTGTGTTCATGGTCTGAATCCCTCTGTGCCTGTAATAGCCTTGGCAATTGCTGTGGGCTATGAGGGCCTTCACCATTTTGTCCCTGCTGCAGCTGCTTCCGCAGGATCATATTATGTAGCATGGCACATACTATGACGATGTGGGCACACGTGCCTGGAGAGAACTGCAAGTCTCCACCAGATGTATCCAAGCACCGGAACCATGATTTCAGCATCCCGAACACACGCTCTATAATGATTCTGGTTTGTGCGTGTGCCTCATTATGGCGTTCTTGCATGGGTGTGTGTGCATTTCTGATGGGAGTCATCATCCACAGCTCCAGTGCATAGCCAGCATCCCCCATGAGATGGCCATGTGGGATGTCCCCCCTAACAAATACCTGATACAGCTGTGAGGCATGCCAGATATGGGAGTCATGGTAGCTTCCAGGCCTGCCAGCACACACATCCATGATAATGCCCTGGGCATTGCACACGACCTGGCAGTTGATGGAGTGGAATCCCTTGCACAGCTCCACTATTTGCTGTAAGATGTCCCTGTCCACCCTGTAATGCTCTACTATCTCCAGGTCATGTAGCCCCTGGTAGGTTACCCTTGGTCTGAACACTCTCCTTCTCCTCTGAGGCCTGCGGTGGTTGTCAGCATCATCCTCCACAACACCGTCAGTCTCTAACACATGCTGATGAATCACAGATATGGCAGCTCCCAACATGTACATTTTAAAAGTTCCCCGTGTGTTTACACCTATGGTGCGGTGTTTGGAAATACACAGGTGTGTGTTGGGTGCTTTCACACTTTATGCTATTGTGCTGTGAACACCGATGATGTCATAGGGTGTGTATGTACGATCGTAGCTACAGGTTATCTTATGTGTTTTACTGCCGGAACTACTATTGTGGTGCCTTTGGTGTTGAATTACATTTGCCTGCCATGGATTACCTCTTGACCTTCCCTTTACATTTCTGCACGTTGCACCTACCATTTTCTGGCGTGCATCCTGCAGCCTACTTTCATTTGTACTTTCCTGGACCTGGCGTATCTTGCGTTATGTGTGCTGCTGCCAGTCTGCTGTCGGTTTGCTTTGCTCTGCTGTGTCAAGTCTCCTATCTTTGCAATCCAATACCTCCCCTCCTTTCTTTGCATTCAAATGCCTCCCCTATCCTGTTTTGCAGGTTTCTGCAAGCAGACTTGTCAGCTGCCATCGATTGGCCTTCGTGGGTTGATTAGTGTTGATTGCTCATTAGTACTCCAATTACCCTACTTCCGCATTTCCTTCTTTTCTTCCCCTGACCTTCCTGTTTCTGCTATTGTTTGCGGCGCATGCATCCGATTACTGGGTTTCGGCACGTTTTCATCCTCATACACATGCGCTTTTGGGCACCATGTGTGCTCTCAGCTAAACGATTCCTCCTCACCCCTGTCCTGCAGCTTTGCTTAGCAATGGACAGGCCAGATTTGCAATGCTCCAATGTGCTTACTGCTACGGTGGCACACCCCTCTGCTGATGTCTTGTATCTCCTCTGAGCCACTCCTCGGTGTTATACCGCTGCGCCGTATGGTACAACCTTCATCCGGCGGGACATTTGCGATTCAGTATTATCTGCCTCATTTGCATGGCATTGACTACTAATTCATAGTTACCGCGCCAAACACTATCACTAGCCCTTAGCAACCCTTGCACCTTGGTTGTGGTGTTCCATGCCTACCATTGTGTATTATGCTGTAAACCTGATTTCTATTACATTGCGATTTTATGACATTGTTATATTATTTCTTTATGTTACATCTTCCGCAGACATGCCCTGTGGTTGTGCTGTGCGTTACTGTGGACATGGCATTAAATGTTATTTACGTGTTGTGCATCTTTTCTTATGCCATTGGCTGTGTATTTCGCCATTGGCATATATTAACGTTGTGATACCTGGGTCTGGCCCTCTCCATAGCTCCGATGTTTTGTTTGGGAAAATGTAAACTGTGTTTTTTGGTTTACATTTCCGTGGGCTTACGCTATGCCTGCACCACTTCATGAATCGCTATATGCCTTCATTTGCATGGTGCGACACTGCACATGGGGTGATTAGCATACCTACGCCAGGGGCTGCGCAGATCTGGCGTACGCCGGTAGTGCATGTGGAATTGGATCGTACCTGAATCGCTCGACGGCCATATTTGGCATTATAACGCCTACACTATGCATGCGCCTGGCGCAAGCTTCATGAATCCTGGGGTTTATATATTATATGTTGAGCTGCACAGTAATATTTCCTATTTATATTTGTTATATCACATGAACTTCTCTTAATACTCTTGATTACTGTGTTCATCCATTTTACCAGGGTTCTAACATTTTGGGTCTTATTTACTTCCTACAACCCATTTTATTCATCTATCTTAATATGTCTATCCATCTTTATTAAATCAAGCAGGTCTTCCTTTAGACAAATTTCTTATGAAATAAGAGCATTCTCTTTGCTCTCTGTTTCCTGCATTTTCCATTTCTGTGCAATTCTAACCTGGCTGTCATGGAAGTATTCTACAGAGGGTTCCAGAACATTGTACTGTGATGTAGCTTCCCCAGATGCATCTTGCTCCATCAGTTGCTCTTTCATCTGGGACCTCTTTAGCCCCTCACATTACAATATTACCTGTGTCAGAGTTTCTCACTGTTTTATGCATTTCTGTTGCTGTGCAATTCTACCTGGATGTCTGTGTGAGCCTTCTACAGAAGGGTCTAGAACATTGACATGTGGTGTGTCTCTTTCAGATGCATCCTGCTCCACCTGCTACACTTCCATCCGGGGACTCATTGCAGGGTTATCTTACCAAAAGAAAGTGAATCTTGTATTGTACATTTTCACACTCATACAGTAATGTTAATTTTCAGAAATTACTACTATTACTGTTTCAGGACTGTATAGCCTTAGGTGTTTCTATGGTACTACACTGCCACCAGCCAGAGCAGTTAAGCACTCTAAGGCAACAGTTGCTAAATAATGTTAAACTAAGCCATCCATATCATATAAGTTTATAGTTACTGGAGCAAAATAGTAAAACAATCAGAAGATATTCATTCTTATTTCTCCAGCTGTGTGAAATTACCCCTATATACTCTTATATACTTCAGTAATTATCCAACCACTTGATTTTATATTCAAATATTCGAAAACTCCAGCTTTACTCCATCGCATATCGCCTAATCAGAGGTGATCTCTGCCTAACATACAAAGCTCTGTCAAACCCAGAGCTGTTGGACATGCTCCACTTAAAGAAATACCAGTCCCTCCGAGCTACATGCTGTAGGGACCTAAACCTTGTCACCACAATAAACATAACATGCTGGAGGGATAGATTCCTGTCCCAGAGACTTCCCATACTGTGGAACAGACTACCTATCTATGTCAAACAGAGTTGCTCATTAGCACTCTTCAAGAAAAATCTTGATGATTGGATGCGAAGTAGGAAATTCACCCCGGGGATCACTTTTGTGGCACTGCTCGACAGGGGCACAGGAAAATAATTTTCTTGGGTGGCGAAAGCCAGGGTACCTTTTTGGCTAGGCTTATATAGGCCCTAGGGCCAATAGCCTAGTACCTACCTATGAACCTATGAATAAGAAAATACTTTACCTAGAACTGTACAAAGCATACCACTAATTAATTGAATATTAAATATTCAGAAAACATATACCCTTGCAGCAAAATACAAACATTTTTTTTTAACAGAGAACTTTAAAAATGCTATCTACAACTTGCCTGTGCCTATATCTATCACTACCTAAAGGATGACTGAAGTGCTTTATTGCTAATGTATAGTTAGTTATTCAGTAGCTAAAGATTATGCAGGTACATTTAAATAAAAGAATGAGCTCATTTTGCCCCTAAGAAGAAGGTGGTCTGTCTTTCTCTTTCAATGTCTGTGCAATATATTGTACAGGCTTATGAAATATTCCCCAGCCTTATTCAGAAGTACATTGGCTATCAAGAAAGAATGAGATTACTTGAAAAAATCTTTAGTAACAAGGATCACATTAGTTATTGATAAACAGGAAGGATGTCTTGCTGTAAATCAACACTGGCATATAGTCAGCTATCACTAAATCTTTTGACAAGCCTCCCCTTTCTGCATGCAGTAGAGGTGGACTGCTGCTTTCATTTCCTCTCGGGTCAAAGTTCCTATCTTCTGTGTCATGAGGTTGCCTAGAACATTCTTAACATTTTAAAGAAAATGAATTCTCTGGTTGGAAGTAACAGCTTATAAGACTAATGTGTGTTTGAAAACATGTTCATTCAGAGCACCATGCTATTGTTCAACTGAAAAACAATTGTGTGTACTTTTTGTTCTACATATATTTTTCCCTTCTGCAATGTTTCTAGCCAAAGTCTGATTTCATTAAGGAAGGCCTGTTGCCTGTTGACCTTAAAGTTAATGTGCTATCAATTTATGGGCTGGTTGACACAATATAATAACCAGAACGATTGACAATTTGATTCTCTCTCCATTATAGTGGAAGATAAATAAAGAAATGAATAAAACAATGTATTACTACATGACTTCATCTCAATAGCTTAACTCATGTACACTTCTAAAATCTTAAGCTGGTCTTTACAGAGTACATCTTGCATAATGTTGCATGACACATGCCTTAATGCAAACATCATGCCATAGTTTTATTATGAACAGTGTACTAATGCCGTCTTTAAATTAATGTATGTATTAGGAACACTTTGTTCATTGTTATTACTTGCTGTACTTACATATTGTGCTTTTGTTATATTAAGAACCCCAGAAATTGGATATGACTTTGAAAAGAGTGAAGGAATGGCATTCAGCTATATGTCATATGGAGTGGCTTGCTCTGAAGTTGAAGTTGACTGCTTAACAGGTGGCCATATGGTTAGTATTTCTACTTCACATAATACACCATTACAATATAGTTTATTAATTTTAAATGGTGTCACTGTCTGTACTTTTTTTAATTTTATGATTGTACCTTAAGCTAGACTCTGAAGGGATTACATGATGCAAAACTGGTACAAGGGAAGTTACATATAAAATAAGAGGAGAACAATTATTTTCATATAAATCAAATTATCTCCCTTCTTCTTTACATTTGTAATGCTTAGTCTTTATATGTAATCTTGTATCCAGATACACAAAGCTTACAAAATGCTCTTCTCTTGTCATTGGTTTAAACTATGCTACTGTACTTTCCTTGATTTGTTTATTAGGAATACTTTTTACTAAAACATCCTCCACATTTTCTTCCAGACATAATATGTAGAACAGGTTATACAAAGGAATCAGTGTGGCTTAGGATGTTGTTGCCAAATGTGACAGTGGAAATGTTGAAGTATACTTACATTAACAGTGCGTTGTGCATAGCTGATGTTAATCCAATCCAGGTCTGAGTAAGAAGTTAGTGGTCTATGAAATATATGGTGCAAACTGGAACTTGTATGGACCAGTCCAAAAAGTCATATTTGAAGATGTTCTTGTCCTTTGAGATCTTAGTCATACTGAACCATCCATTTTCAATACACATCTAAACTCCTGCTTCTATGAAATGTTTTATATATATATATATATATATATATATATATATATATATATATATATACACACACACACACACACATATCTATATATATATATATATATATATATAT